>NW_008590386.1:0-41656 GCF_000691845.1 Merops nubicus | reverse complement strand
TCACCAGGTTTGTGGCCATACAAGCACTGCTCAACCATTTTCATGTCTTTATCATCACAATATACTGAGAAATAGGAATGCCATGTAGCCATTTCATATCAATTTCTTCAATCCCAGAATTAAAAAGTCAGTAATTTAAAAAAAAATCAAAACTCAAAACAACTGAAGATCATATTGTTTAGGGGGAGAAAGTATGCCAATGAAAACTTGTAAATCTTCCTAGATTCTTAAATACTGTTCCTTTCAAGAAAATTTGAAATAGTACATTATAAGCAGCTTCCAGGAGAAATCTGTATAGTCTGAAATGTGTGGAACGAAATAAAGAATCAACTTTTCCGTGCCTTTTTTTTTTTTTTTTTAATAGGTAATAGCATCTGCAATAGGGGAAAAAAAGCTAAAAGTAGTACTCGTAGCTCACAATCTATGCCAGATGGTCTGCTGAACACACTAACTCCTTGCCTGCTAGGATTTCCTAACTACTGTTTTAAAGGAAGTAATTTAAGTAATTTAGTGATGGTTTCATCTGTAAAAAATAAATATTTTAATTCCTCTTATTTTTACTTATATGATAGAATTTTATCATTTAGTTGTCATCTGTCAATCTGTGTTACAATGTTGACTATTCTGGATATCAATACAAACAAGATCCCTTTATTATACACTAATGAAAATTATTGCGTTGTGCCAAATGCTGTAATTTCTTTCTTGTGTTTTCCTCAAACTTTTATATTATTTGTCTCTGTACTAACCATTTTTTTACATTGAGTTCCATATGGACATCACAAAATAAAATTGCAAATTTAGTCACTTTATTCAAAAGAGAAGAAAAGTCAGAATCCACCAGAAAGCATAAAAACCCGATACCATTTTGTAGAAGGGTACTGTAAAATTATTATGCCATTTCAGAGGAAGTAAAATTAATTTTAAGGGATAATAAAATTCTTAAACACTGTTTGTATAAGTCACAATTCTTGTCAGCTAAAAAAATGTTCATGCTAATTATGTTATTGCTCTGTTATGGCTATAGGAAATACAAGTCACTAATACATAAAGCAAACCCTTAATGTTTTCAATCATGCAAAGGTACACAACATTAAACCTCATAGGACAAGAATAACTGTGACATCTTATAATTATTATATTTATTGGACATTTTTTTAACTCTGTGTCCACGTTTATAATTAGAAAAATCAAGTAGGTTACATAGACTTGTTAATTGCTTGTTTGCTGCAAATAAGAGGTAGAATTAGAACACTCAGATACATGAAAATGAATTATTAGGATTTTAGGGGGCTTGTTAGCTTCCGAGGAGAATGGAATCATAAAAGAAATCATATACTTTAAGACAAAGAATATCTTTTACCAGTTTGTAGTCTGATAAATAGAACAAAGTGCAAAACACTGACTTGAAGCAGATGTATCTCTCGGTAATTACACTGCAAACAATGAAAATCAGGATGAATTCTTTGTATTGTGCTGTACTTGAAGCAGCTAAAATGAGGAAGTATGAAAAGGATGGAGGGAGGATTTAAGGGGAGAGGAGAGTAGAAGGAGACATGGACAGGGATGATACAGAAAATTTCTGTCCAAAAAAGATGGGAAGGCAGTTACACAGACATTAAGAGGACAGGGGGGACTTTTCTTATTTCAGATGAAATATATACTCACAAGGACAGTCATTTTCTAATCTGTTTCTTTCAGCAGGCAATAACAGTGTTTCTACAGGAGTAAAGGACAGCACATAAAAGGACTAATAATTACAGCAGTTCTTCAAGTAACAGCTTAATCTCCTCTGTATACAAACTATGTCACTGACTTGCTTTATTGTCTAAAAGACGAGAACTTCCACTAGAACTCTTTTTCCTATGAACATATAAAATGAGATTATTCTGCAGTTTTTCCTACTCTAGCAGTTATGCAGCTTCTAAATAGAGAGCCATAACATCACTAAGGTTGTAAAACAAAATGCTCTGAACTTCAAATGTTTGATTTACAACAATCACAGCTTGTTGGTTGCATATTCATCACCAAATTTTTCTGCAACTGAAGTGCTGGGGTTGAACCCCAGCCCTGAAAGGAGGTTGGCACATGGATGATGTCCACAACCAGGCAAGAAAGACCCTCCTGACTGGTTTTCAGCCAGGGTCTGGCCAGACTTGGGTGGGAATTGATTAGGAGATTATCACCAGGTGCCCCCACCTTCCAAATTAACTTGGAGGTGGGGCAAGAAGCCACCTATATAAGAGCTTGCAATGGAGTTGGGAGGCTTGTCTGTATAGTGGATGTGCTGTGTGAGGATTCTCGTTATTGAAAGGGCTCCCTGACTCTTCATAGGAATTGGAGTTTTCCAGGATGGCAGAACAACAATTTAATTCAGTCTTTAAAGGCAGTCTTGGGAACACCATGTTTTGTTCAGTTTTTATGTTGGCCTCATTCTTTCACACATTCCTACTTCTAGGGATAAAAATATTAGCTGATCAGTTATATTTCCAGGATCAGGAAAATTATTCAGCTTTTTCTAAAGACTGGTCAGTTATATTTCCAGGATCAGGAAAATTATTCAGCTCTTTAGTTTTTCTAAAGACTGCGGAGGTCAAGTTGGCAGCTATTATTACCAGCAGTAGAGAAGGCAATATGGTAGTTGGGTGACAGCTTCTCCAGACAGCAACAGCCCATGTCCACATCATTCCCAGGTGCATCTCATTTTGTTTCATTCCAAAGCAGTAGAAAGGGATAATCTTCCAGGATCAGGAAAATTATTCAGCTCTTTAGTTTTTCTAAAGACTGCGGAGGTCAAGTTGGCAGCTATTATTACCAGCAGTAGAGAAGGCAATATGGTAGTTGGGTGACAGCTTCTCCAGACAGCAACAGCCCATGTCCACATCATTCCCAGGTGCATCTCATTTTGTTTCATTCCAAAGCAGTAGAAAGGGATAATCCAAGTCTCCAGCTGCTCCACTTCCATTATCTCGGAATCTTCCAATATCTTGGAAGGTATGGAAAATATTGCCAGCTTTTCTGAGAATCCTTGAGCCAAGTTGTATTGCTATACAGTTCGCTCTATAGATTCAAAGTTCTAGAGGCAACATCCCTGCAAGAACTTACTTGGTATACTGTCATATCTAGCTAAAAACCAAACAAACAAAAAAAAAGAAAACACCCAAACCACAAAGCCTGACTAATGAATAAAACCTGGAAAAGAAAAGAAAAATACTAAATACTGCAGTTGGGACTTTAAATGACAGGTTTTCTTCTTCTGTATGAGAACATAAACATTGAAATGGCCTCTGAATTAAAGGTCAGCTGTACTTGTTCCCTTCTGCTTTGAAAGGGCTTATCATAGGGAATCTGTATTTGGGGCAAGGCTAGGTGAATGTGACTCCAATACTCAAGGAGGACCCAGGGAACTACCCACCAGTCAGCTTCACCTCAGTCTCTTGCAAAGTGATGGAGGAATGCTTTCTGGAACCCATTTCCATGTACAAGGAGGACAACAGGCTGATAGAAGTCAATGATGGGGAAATCGTGCCTGATTAATGTGACAGAATTCTACTAAAAAAAAAAAGCTTGGTTCTGTTGATGAGGGGAGAACAGTGAACATTACCTTGACTTCAGTGCATTCACATTGACAAACTGAAGAAATACAGACCAGATAAGTGGACAAGTGAGGTGGAGCAAGTCCAGCAATGGACCACAAAGACAATTAAGGCATTGTAGGAACTGTCATCATATGGGAAAATACTGAGAAAACCAGGAATGTTCAGCCTGCAGAAGAGAATGCTTTGGGGGAACTTACATAGTACATAAATAGCTGATGGAGACTAAGGAAGATGGAAGAGAGAAGGCAGATTAAACAAATGATATCCATTGACAGGGCAAGAGGCAATGGGCACAAGTTCTACCTTTTTACTCTGGTGAAATGCTGCAAACAGTTGCTCAGAGAGGTTATGGGGTCCTCATCCTTGGAGATATTCAGAAACTGAGTGGGCATGACACTGAATAACCTGCTCTAGTTGATCTTAGTCTAGTCTAACAAACCTGCTCAGACTATCTCCAAAGATTCTGTGATTCTAAGAAAGCTACCATGTCCTTAACAGGTAGACAGCTAAGCAAAAATTCTGTGGAAAACTCAAAATAACATTATCCTTCAGCTGAGATTACTTTCAAGGACTGAAATCAGTCTACCTGGAAGACAAGAATCAATATTAATGTGAAAAATATTTCAACTGGAGAAAGTTGATGACATAGAAATTAGTTTACTGATCTACAACATGTTTATTTGTGTTTGTCTTCAGTTTAAATAAAAGGACTACTTTACATAGGAGAAAGGAAATCCACCATTTTCACTGGGGCTTTTAGAAGGTTAGAATACTGTAGAAGAGACAGGGTTTGAAGACTGTAAAATACCAATGCCAGCAGTGATCCATTCTGCTTAATATAGAAATCTCAGTAATGCCAAAATTTTTATGTGAGTGAACTAGCTTAATAAAATCCCCAGTGGAATCCATAGCGAGAGATACTTCTGAAGGGCTCTAGCACAAGCTTCAGCTATATAGTGAAAGTTATTTCTGTATTTGGGAGAGGTATAAGACAGTTTTTTTCCTGACTGGAAGAAAACATGTCAGTCATGAATTACACTGTTCTGAATGTTCATTTTTAAGCCAAAAGCCAACTTTAACCACGGGTAGACAGCTTCAGTTTGCCAGATCCCCCCTTGTAAAGTATGCCTCTGACCTATTCCTTCATGTAAAAACATGAGATTTCATCTGCCTTCTTTCTTTCATTTTCTTTTCCAAATACAGCAGGTCTTTCAGATTTATCCCTAATTCACTTTCAGATTTTAGGAAACCCCAGAACAGATTTGCAATTTTTTTTTTCTTATAAGTAACACCTTTCTTTGCAAAATTTTACAGCAACAAATACCACTTTGACTATGTGACATGACTATTTGTTCAAAGAACGTGACAGAACGAAATATACAGTGTCCTGGAAATAAATTCATACATTCAGCATTTCCCTATCATTGAAGATTAAGAATAGGACCTTAAAAAAAAATTACTGAGGAAACAAACTTTTACAATTTATATTTTGGTTATCAAAAAGTTAATAAAATCATGAACAAAGAAGCATGTAACTTAATTACCTTAAAAGGAGATTAAAATATTCTGTATAGCTGTGCAATTAAACTTGTTAGTGTCTACAAAGAGTTTGTGTCTATGTTATGCAAGTCACTATCTTATAGCACGTGTGTGGGGAGAGAAACAGAATTGGAGAAACAAAAGCAAAAAATATTATATAGAAAACCAGTAATCATAAGATATAAAAGCACATACAGGATGTTCAGAGGAAAGATATACAAAGTGCCATGATGAAGATGAAAAAAATGTAGCTCCAGAGAGAGATGGAAGTTTTCCAGAGATGGAAAGCTCTTGGTTTAAGAAAAAAAAAAAAAAAAAAAAAAAAAAAGTTGACCAGTAGGATTTCAATTTCCTTGACAATTCAACCAAGGATATCCATTCTATAATCACTACAGCAGCATTTAGGCACTTCAAGGTGGACTAAGACTACTTCTTTACTGTTCAGTGAACAACAGGATCAGTGGAAAACGGAGAAATCGTCTTAGGAAATGGACCCAGTGTAATAAAACGCCAGGAGTTGGTGAACATTTAAGGTCTGCTGATCTCATAAAATCAAAAATACTCTGAAGAGTATGGTGCATACAAAGAGCTGGAGCTTGCTAAGTACGCTGGACCCCATAAATCAGTCTAAAGAAAATGCAGCTTTACTCTTAGACAGTTAAATTACAACCCATTACTATCCAAACCAAATTTAGGAAATTTTATTATCTAAGAAATAGTTGAAAGATATTGTAGTCAGTGTTTGCAATAAAAATCTGTCCTGGAATGTTGGATGAATACAGATTTGAAGAGACTGAAATAGAAGAGTAGACAGATATAAAATGTACAAATTTTTGTGCCTTGCTCCCACACCCCCCGAGGCATATTCAGTGCATACTGTTCCAGATGTACCGAAAATAGGATATTAGATTCCAAACAGACTAATATATTTTATTTCTTCCTTATAGGAAGAATGATGTTGAAAATGTTACTTGATGTGAATAAGGATTCAAGAAGTATCCACAAACAAGAAGCATCACAAAGGCAAAATAAGAATAATCTTCCAGTCAAGGAAACGAGCCACTACCCTGGGCCCTCTCCTGGACATCCCAGGAGACTCTCAGCCTTGTGGGCTGGGAGTGACACCTATGACCATGAGTGTCAAGGACAATAAGGCAGAATTTGTCCCAAAACCCTTACACAAGTACAAGCTCTGAGGTGGAGATACTGGGAAGGCATGCTTAGCTTCACTTCCAGCTGGACCTGAGGACAGGGAGCTGCAGCAGCCTTGTCTCCATCAGGCTACTGTTTTGCCAATTGCTAGGCCTAGCATAAATGAGACAGCCAGCAGGAAGACAAACCAGTAAATCAACTGTATTGAATATAGAAATACCACTACATGGATGATCACCAGGGGTACAAATAAGACAATTAGTTCACAAGCAATCAACATCACCCCAAACAACAATACCACACAACCAACAATAGGTGGAACAAATAAAGAACCAAAGTCTCCCATAAATAGCACAGGAGACAACCAAGTCAACAAGTTAATCACATAAGATGAAGGCAGCCACATATTACTCTCTTCACCAGCCCGCGCTTGCAAAGGTCTGACCTGACTGGGACCCAGCTCCAGGTAGAGTCAGGAGGTCCTTCCCCAACAAGGAAACTCTGTAGAGTGCGTCCACTTCACAGACAGACACTCCTCCCTTCCTGCAAGTGGTCCCAGCTTTTATCCCCAAGCAGACACCTGACCTTTGTCAACTCAGTGCGGGACCCCTGGGGCTCATTTCCCTTCTGGCTCTCCCTGCAGGGCCGGCCGCACCCTGGGGGGAAGCTATAAGGCAAACTCACCACATCTTTATGTGGTGAAGGGCTGTGGGAATCACCCATATGTCAACCTTAATTTGGGGCTCAAACCCCAGCATTCCAGTTACTGAACTCAGCAGCTCCTAATAAAACCAAAAAGTATATATCACAAATATCAAGATGTTGTGGTGCAGTTTATCGTAAAATCAAAACTCAGGTTCAGAAATATGTGTATCTGAGTAAGTAGCTGGTTGTGCAGAAAGATGGGTTTTGTATTTTCTTCCAAGATATTTCTACTAAATAACTAAAATATACAATAAGAAGAAAAACAGTTCTACATGTCCATCAAGTAATTAATATTTTCAGACAGTTTGCCTGAATTTCATTCAGAACCCAGATTTTTTGTATACAAGCTTAAGGATGACCTCTATAGATTCCTCCAAATATTTTCTATACTAGTGACCTTTTTTTCTTTCTGAATCAAATTTCTATGAATGTTGATTTCAGTGCAATCTATGTAAAGTTACTGAAACCACTGGAATTTTAGAATGATACCAAGGTTCGGTCCAACTTTCAGCTACACATTACTGCCTGGGCCAAAACAGACGAAGGAAAAATAAGCCAAAGATGCTTAAGTGTTGATTGCATTTGAAAGGCCAGATTTTGTTGTTATTATTGCAGAAGACTGACTATACTTTACAGGGAAGTATATGTGTTCAGCTGTGGGTTTTTTTTTGAGGGAGAATGTGTTTGGGTTTTTTTAAGAAGAGAAAGAAACTCTTTAAAACAGCATCTCATTTACAGAAGAATGCCTTCTGAAAGGAGAAGACCTAGTATGCAAAATATTTCCGTTAAATGTACCTTTTGGATGAGTGGAATAGAACTAAAATATGTTAACTGTAGCATTATAATAATAATAAAAAGAAAAAGGGGGAAAAAAAAGACATGGGCTTCTAAGAACAGTCAGGATTCCTTGGAAGCTCCCTCTCTGAGATAGCTTTTTAAGTTAAGAGGAACATTTAAGAAGACTTCATCTCAAGCTAAGCTATTTATGATAGGGGTTTGGGGGGGATCCTAAATTAAATTTTAATTTTTCAGTCCTTAGGCCTTCTCCTTTCAAGTGCCCCATAAATCTTCATTTGTATCTTTTATTTCCTTTAAATATTCTTATCTTACTTTCTCTTTCTTCTTGTGTTGTTATACCTCCCATTCCTCTATCATGCATACCCAGTCTTCCATGACTCTGCTCTTCCTACATCAAGAATTCAATCCAGTCCTCTTCATCCTGTGTTATAGTTGTTCCAGTTACCTCCCCACTGCGCTGAAGAATCCTCACAGTATGAGTGCTCCCACTTAGATGAGTGCTTCTAATACCACTGGTTGTTATTTCTAACACATACTGAACCTGACTGCAGAGTAATGACTCAGGAATAATCTTAGTCTTTTCACAGCAATGATATAACTATGTAATTTAAATTGTAAGATGTTAAACAATATTAATTTGTGCTTCAAGACTTATGAGAAAACAAAAACTCACCTTTAGATGTATTAGGAAAGCATTGCCTTGATGTAATTGACAGCTCAAAAATCAATATCCATTTAGTAGCTCTTAATTTGCATCGTAGAATTACAAAACTATGGAACATAATTTAAGGACTTCAGAAATGTCACAGAATGCATGGTAAACATAGCTTAATTAGAAGGATTTAATATTTGCTTGGTTTTTACATGTCATTTTTACATAGCAGTAAATTAATGAAGTCTAAACAGGCCAGTACTAATAATTTGACTAAGAAATCTTTTGAATTATTGCAGCAGCAGAACGTTATAATTCTTACCACATTTAGTTCAGTCACACTGTCTCGGTACTAAAGTGACACAGAGTTACAATGCTCCTGTATCTGGGTATCTGGGTAAATTGAAGCAGTAGTGACAGCTCCGTGGTTTCTACATCTGATTCGTTAATGTTTGGTTATAGTATGTGCACCTATCTTCTTTCCGCTACTCTAAGTCTTTAAAACGTGAGGTATTTATCACAAAAGTTGTCATTCAAGCCTAGTTACATAAAGTGTAGAAACTATTTCGAAGCACAGCACGCCATCTAGTGGAAATTCATTGCGAACAGCACAGCAGCTGGCAGAACCAGAAAAGGTGGTGAAAAACAAATCACCATCTCTCCTGAGCTGACCAGCACCGTCCCACTGTCCATTAGTGCTTTGATTAATGAACACCTAACATATTTGTGAATCTTCTTTTCCAACTAACTGTAGTCAAATATTTGAGATGGTATTTGAGGACTTGTTATAAATTATTCAGACAACTGGGAATTGAACAGAACTATTTTGAAAGCTGTGCACGAAATATTAGGATCTCTTTAATGAAAGCTAACTTTCAACAGCAGAAACCCAAGAGCTTAATTAGCTGCTCACTGAGACACTGCAGTGTTACACACCCTCTACAAACAATTATTCTGGCTTCAGGGTTTTACTTTCCTTCACAAAGGGACACACAAAAAAAGAACTGGCAGTACTCCCTGTTCTTGCACTGTCATACAACAGCAAGTTTTGAAAGAGAAACTGCGTAGAAACAGAGAATCATAGAATGGCTGCAGTTGAAAGGGACCTCTGATGGTCATCTGGTCTGCTTCTTCTCAGGTCAGGCTATTTGGAGCCAGTTGTCTAGGACTATGTGACTAGGTGACTTTTGAAGATCTCCACGGATGGAGACTCCACAAACTGCCTGGGCCATCTGTGCCAGTTACTGATCACCCTCACAGTAAAAACGTATTTCCTGACATTCAGATGAATCGTCCGGCATTTTGGTTTGTACCCACTGTCTCTTGTCCCGCCACTGGAAACCACTGAGAAGAGCCTCATTCTGTCTTCTTTAGACCCTCCCTTCAGATATTTATATATCTTGAGAAGGTCCCCTCAGAGTCTTGTACTCTGTGGGCTAAAGGTCTTTCAACCTTTCCTCATAGAAGAGGTACTCTACTCCCTTCATCACCTACGTGGCCCTTTCTTGGACTCTTCCCACAGGATGCGTACTTCTCTTGAGCTGGGAAGCCCACTACTAGAGATAGTACTCCAGGTGTAGCCTTACCAGTGCTGACTAGAGAGGAAGGATCACCTCCTTTGATCTACTGGTAGTCCTTTGCCTAAGGCAGTCCTGGATACCACTAGCCTTCTTTGCCACAAGAGCAGACTGCTGGTTCATTATCAACTGTCCATCAGGAGTCCCTCATCCTTTTCTGCAAATCTGCTTATCAGCTGAGTGCCCCTAGTATATACTGGTGCATTCATTTTAAAGAGGAAAAATACACTGATTTTGTTACCACTTATTCTGATGTTGTCATTATGTATTCCACTCCATATTTAAAGGAATTATTAATTTATCTTTTCTTTTTCTTCCCACACACCCATACCTACAAATCCAGACATGGGTTTCATCACCCTTTAAATGCACACATCATCATGTACTTCATAGATTAAACACGTGATAAATTCAGTCTGGAGAACATACCTGTAATTAAGTGGCCATTCTCTGATTTTGGTAGGACGACTAAGTCATGACCTTTTCCTCTAGTAGCTACTGTTATTTCATCTTCAGGAAGCTTTTCGCTGACAGGAACACACCAGCCACCCTCACACTGCTGAGTTAATAACTGAACATTAAGGAATATCCAGGTCTGATAGTATACAGCTGCCTGTCTTACCAGCATCTAAGAGGAAGGGACAAGAAGAGATAACTGCAATCAATATTTCTAGAGGAACTCAACAAGAATTATTTCACTTGTATTTACAATGGAAAATACTAGTTTGAGAGCTTCACATTCTTACTCTGATTTAGTCATTGTAATCTAAGATGATACTTCTTCTTAAAGAGAAGTCCTTCTCTTGCTCCCAAAAGACACACAGGGGCAGGGCTGAATTATCTCTTTTCACATCAGTGTGGTTTATATGGGCTGAAGCTAATTGTGAAACTGCACCCTAGAGGCAATCTGGCTGATGAGCAGTACCATTTGTCTCAGATGCTCCCAGTGACGGCTCACAGCTCCCACCGCACTGTGAATTCAATGACCTCAAGTTTCCCATGCCTCTTGTGTGCTCACTGAAGAAAGAAAACTCTTCTGAAGTTGCAAAATCTCACCTTGGTTCCCAGCTTCTGCTAAGACTCAAAATTATCCAAGAGCTATGCTAATTTTTCAAATGAGGTGTGGAGGCATTTCCTCTCCACCACCATTTTTAACACTGGTGTTCATACATCAGTGACTAGATCACTTCAAACTACTCAATCTAATGAAGTTCACCTGAGGAAGGAAGAATTTATCAAAGGAACCTCAGAGCAATTTACCTTTAAGAACTCCTGAAGGACAGATTTTTTTATTTTTTTTTTTTCAGATCAAAAGAGGAAGAACATAGTATGAAGCTTTAAAAAATAGGAGTCGGAATGGAGAGGCAACAACCTTCCTAATCTCATAGTCTAATCTCAGTTCCCAGAATTGTATTGGAAGGAAAAAAAAAAAATCATCAACTGATTTATAACCTTTGGAAAAGAAAAGAGTGTTAAGAACAAAGCACTTCAGAGCCCTGCAATTTAAAAAAATAAAACTGAACCATGTCCTGTGGGTAAAGAGAAGTGTAACTCACTGTCTCTGACTTTTAACATTGGCTCAGGTGACTTTACAATAACATTTGGGACACATGGTACAAAGGAAACAAAAAGTGATAGAGAGGGAGTAAAGCTTGCTGGAAAACTATATAGGCTGACTAAATTAGAAGTTAACCATCAAAATGACAGATAGTTTTGAGCAGGGTTCTTCAGTCTGTCTTTGACAGTTTCTAATCTTAACACAAACCAGTACATGTCAAATTGCAGCAGGAAGGGGGACAAGTGCTGAGCTGTATAAATGTGTGTTGTTTGTGAGATTGAAAGAAAAAAAAGCTTATAATCCACAGAGCATGTAACAAGAATATGCAAAGGTAACGTCCTAGAAAACATGACCTACAAAGAATGACTATAGGTATGAGGACTGTTTAGACTGTAGAAGACTAAGGGTATAGTCTTTGTATGAATAAGGGCTGTTGTTGCAAAGAAGGGAACGATTTATTCTTAGTGTCCACAAGGAATAAGAAAAACATTTCCCTTACAGTGGGTTCTTAAGGACAAATTTGACAGGTATTTGGTAGAAATGGTTTGGACATAGTTAATTCGAAAGTAAAGGAATCACTTGTGTAACTCTGAAGGTTAATTCCAGTTATAATTTCTATGACTATAAATGACAGACGCATTGGCCAAACTGTTAAGCATATTTCCTGTGTCCAGAAGTAAAATTCTCAGAGGTAAAAATCTAATTCATCTCTGTACCTGGATCTCTTTGAAATTTAGAAGAAGGAATCAAGGCTCTCTAGACAGGCTTCCATTTTGTTGTGTTATTTTGGTGGATTTTTTATTATTATTTATTATTATATTCCAAAGGAAATATTGAAAAAAATAGAAAGGAAACCTCTGAATTGCACAATGACTGTCTCTTTAGCTTGAAGTTACGTACATTTGTAATGTTCTCATAAAAACTTCTGACTTCCAGTGTGAGTTCTGAATAATGACTATGTTTAATGTAATTTTAAAATTATTGCTTTGGAATAAAAAAGGGTGTAAAAACTTTCACAACATAAAATATTAAGCAAATTGTGACTCTTTGCAACAAACAAATGAAAGAATCATGAGAATTTGTTCTGGTTTATTCTGTTTCTGCAGTTCTATCATCTCACTATTTTACAGGGCTAGCTACATTATAAATAGGAGAAAATTTCATTGTTTCATTCGAGCAAGCAGGACTTAGAAGTCAACGCAAACCTTGTCAAATGCTGTATCACCTCAAGGGTAACTGTTTCTCTCCTTTTTTCTAATTTCTCCAAAAGGCCAGACTCATCAAAGAAAGGAGTCTTCCAGTATCTCTGAAGGTCAGTAGGTTGAGATTAATTTGCACAAGAGTGAGGAACAAACTCTGGAGAGAAGCATCATAATGAGCTCAAATAATTACTTTTGTGCTTTCATTTCTCTGATGGACCATCAGTTTCTTTGTTCATACATTGCCTGCTAATGTATATTTTTTGTCTTCTATCTCTCTGCCTTTCCCAGGGAACCTTTGTAATTGGAAAAAACATTCATGTGTAGATAGTGTTTGAGCTGATAGAACTAACAAAAAATTAGTAAACAAAACAAATTTCCACAAGTCATCACATCTGAGCATTCAAGTAACTGGTCCTTGATGTATCTTACAGGGATACCATGGTTAAAGCTGATAGTAGTTCCCAGTATTTGAACGGGTGTCTAATAGAGTAAGAGTTTAAAAAAGATAATTTCTAATTAATTTAATTTTTTAAAATATACCCTTCATTTAAAGACAGCTTTAGAAGCTTCCCAGTAATTAAATAATTTGAAAAGGTGGTAGGAGATGAAGGAGAGGGAAGTAACAGAATTATGGAACTGGCAGTATTGCGTTACAGATGAAAATTATATACTCACATTATCCTGATGGGCCTCTAATTAGTGGGTTAAGCACAGTTCTGGGTTTATGAATGAAATGACTGTAACCAGGAAAAGAAATAAAAATCCAAAGGTTATGTTGTTACAACCAGATTGACATGTTGTATCATTCACCATGACCACACACACATTTTATCAAGCACATATTTTATTCATTGACACAGTAGAAGGAGGACAGAGAGGAGACAGACTAAAATACAAAACACTGTACCTTCTGTAAGTTGCAGTTAGGTAAATTATTCATTTTTATCTTTGTTTCACATTAAATCTTCCCTTCTTTTCTATCCTACATACACATTTCTTACCCTTGCATAAATTTGGGCTAGCCTTTCACTAGTGGATGAATTTTTTTTAATGAACTACAGATTCATTACCCTATATGCCATCTTTTTCTGACACCAAATCACCTTCATATGAACTGCCTGCAGGCTGCACACTTGTACTGCATTTTTTATGGAACTTATAATGACATGATGACTTTTCCAGGCTCCAGCTGTAATACATCTGGTGTTCATGGAGGTCAAAAGAGCCAGAAAACTGTGCATTTGCTCTTTTTCTGCAAGTTCATGTCTTTTTTTTTTTTTCAGTACAAAAGTTTCAACAGGTGTTATCCATTGTAAAAAAAAAAAAAAAATAAAAAAAAAATAATAAACTTTACAGATTTGACCTCTTCCGGAAGGAAGTGCTGCAGAAACTATACCTTTTGCAGTATTCTGCACTCTGCTCCTGTAAAACTTCTCTGATGAATCAAACGCTGTCACAGTGCAGTGATATAGCTGGGTAGACAGCCCCTGCCATACCTGAAAAGATAACAGCAAACTGAAAAAGAACATATGCTTCAGAGTATAGATATATTTTCAAGTGAAGATGAACAGGACTATGTACATCTGTCTTTCTAACATAGAGGGAATGTGATATTTAGACTTGAACTTACAGAACTAGAAAAGAAGAAAAATAATTGCCAGGATGGAGGTATGTTTACTTCCACTCAACTATGTTTTTGTAATAGTGGAAGAGAGATAGCTTCTTAATATCTCCTCCTGTTCTTTTTGTCTCTCAGTCCAATTCTGAGCCAAGATGTCCAATATCCTTTGCTTAAGTAAATAGGTAAAGAGAACTTTTTCATGAGCTGAGGAATATGAACAGAGAGAACTGCATTTTTTTCTCTGAATGTTCTGTATTGGGGTGCTCATTAAAGCATTATATCACTATGTCACAAAGATTGTGCTGGAAGGCAAGTTTACAAATTGCTTTGTGATTTGTGTGTCAAAATTATGTGAAAAGAGGAACTTGAAGAGTCTCAAAAAAATCAGCATGCAACAAAATATGCCACATATTTCCTTCGAGAATAAAGATGAGCTGCTTCTGCTTCTCAACAAATGTTTCCTGCTTACCATATCCTGTTTAACATACAGTATCCAGCAGCACTGTTAATGCATTAGGTAAAAAATAAGCCTTTTATAAATTCATTGAAACTGCAGTAAAAACCGCTCCCTTAGGATGTAATTCTAAATTGCCAAACTGACAAAATTAAAGATCATTTCTCTGTATGCACTGGACCAAAAGCATTACTTTCAAGCTCTCTGATAAATTCTTACCAAATATAAATCAAGTTTCCAAAGAAAATACATCCTGGGTTGCTGGTTGGTCTGTCCCAGAACTGGGAACACTGAAATATGTGTCTTCTGTGTCATGCCTACCACCTAGATCTAGTGATTCTAGAGTCTGTGATTTAGGAACAATAACAATGCCCATTTTCATATTTCCTACTATGGAATATAGAAACATATAAATAAAGACCCATGGGTCTAAATTAAGTTCATCTCTTGATTTCTCAGTAATTGGAAGTCATGCCTCTGGGTAACCTTAAAATTTTGAATTTTAAGAGTGTGCCTTAAAGAGCTGAGGCATGGAGACTAGGTTTCTTGAAAAAAAATCTTTCAAGAACCGTAATTCCAGGGCAGTGTGACTGGTACTCTGTCTGTTACAAAGCCTGGCAGTCATCCTGCAAATGTTCACGTAAATCAGAATTACACAACTCCTTACAGTGCAGAGGTCTAGAAGCTTCCATCCAAATCTGAGCTGAAATCAAATTCTGAGAAAACAATATTCTCCACAAACTAGAAGTTCCCCTAATTCTGCGGTTGATCAACAGAGTAATGAGAGAGATGTCAAAATGTATCATCAGACTGTTTTACAAATAGAAAAATAAACCCCAGAAAAAGATGTATAGACTTATTTTATCTGCCATATCTTGCCATCAGTATAATCCATAAAATAACTCTACCTTTTCTCATCTGCTACTGTCAACCAGTGATGTGAACTGCATATTTAAACAAAGAGACAAGATACTTACATTTTCCCCCTCATGTAACTTATTTTATAGGGCAATATTCCTGGAGAAGGTAATTTTCTACCTTCCTCCTCTCTTTCTATGTGGCCACCCTCGCACCTGGTATAAACTGCTTTTTCTACATATTTTCAGTATTCCACTGGTTGCAAGAACATTAGCATTTTTTTTCCAGACATACCTTTCTTCCTGACGTGGTTTATCTGCCACATATCATAGTTACTTGATTTCACATGTGAATTCACTTTTATCTTCTTTCCTTTGATACCTATGTGGTCCCTCCAATCAGCTCCAACAACATTATTACATCTTAGTGGATTTTCTATTGCAGTGAAATCTTCTGTGGTGGGATATTGGTACTGCTCTCAGAAAGTCATTACTGAAATGAACTGGTGATTCCATAATTATTCAGGCTAAGCTTTCTAGTGGTTTAGTTGCCATTCTGCCATCACTGCCACTATAACTGGGGGTATCAGCAATACCTAAAGAGTAGAGATTAACTGATGAAGTTTAGAAAAGCCAGCAACTTTCTCTTTTTGTCTTCAATAGAGTTCATGCAGGACAGGACATTTACACTGCAGAGTCACTTATTTTTCCTTTAAGATAGTTGCTTTTAACTGAGTTCCAAACAGGCTGAGATGCACAGGCAAAGGTGACACAGGCAGATGACACACCATGCCTAGAAGACTACAGTTTTGAACCTATTAAAAAAAAATGGTGAAGAATCTAGAGTATAAATCTTATGAGGAGCAGCTGAGGGAACTGGGGTTGTTTGGTCTGAAGAAAAGGATGGTCACGAGAGATCTTATCACTCTCCACAACCACCTAAAAGGAGGGTTTAACAAGATGAGATTTGTCTCTCCTCCCAACTAACAACCATAGGTCAAGAGGAAATGGCCTCAAGTTACACCAGGGGATGTTTAGACTGGATATTAGGAAAAATTTCTTAACCAAAAGGACTATCAACCATTGGAACAGGTTGTTCAGGGAATCCCTGGAGGCTGTCCAGTCACCGTCCCTGGAGGTATTTAAAAGATTGTGTGGATGTGGTGCCTGGGGATATGGTTTAGTGATGGACTTGGCAGCACTGGGCTTATGGTTTGGCTTCATGATCTTAATGGTCTTTTCCAACCTAAACAATTCTATAATTCTATGATTCTAGATGTCAAAACTTCAAACAGGGTGAAGTCAAAGGAGATCCATGAGGAAATTCAGTTGTCAAAAACATGCCTATAAAACTTGTCTATTGGAAATGCTCTAGATATCCCTTGTGGACTCCATCTGTCTTTCCTGAAGGGCACGTTTCCCTTACTCCTGTGTAATGTCTGTTAGTATTGGGGTGTTTTGACTTTTTTGACCGTTATTAAGTATAGATAAAGCTGTCATGAATTAGGCTAACTTAAATGTTTCTTTTATAATTGTGATCATCTCAGAGCTCTGTTCCTATGTGAAACCAGGAAAAAAAGATAATTTTCTTTTTTATACCACTTCATATTTGTCTGTTTGAATTTTATCTGTGTTATTGAATCACCTGTCTCATAAGATGCTGGCACAATTCCTCATAGTCTGCCTTCATTCTCAGTACAATGAATAATTTTGTATAAGCAAACTTTGTCATTTCACTGATCAGTCTTTTTTTTCCAGTACATATATAGGTGTGCTCAACAGCCTACATCCCATAGCACAGCTCTGGGCAGAACTCCAGATATAAGCTCCAGACACAGAGAGACAAGATTATTTACCTATACTCTCTGTTTCTTGCTTTTGAAATTACTATTCAGCTTAGATTTTATCTCATGACTGCAATGTTTCTCTAAAGACATGTAGTGGGGGATTTTGCCAAAACCATTCATTCTTATCCATATCCTTCTAAAGAACTCCAAGGGGTTTGTAAGATGACTTTCACTTTACAAAACTCATGCTGACTCACATCTAAGTGGACTGTATTTATTTAAGTGTTCACAAATTTTGTCTTTTATTGGAGTGATAGAATTCTTCTGCTAACTGGTTTTGAGTTTCTCTCTGTACAAGCATCAGGCTCAGTGTATAAAATTTCCTGCATTCATCCTGGAAAGCTTTCTAAAGATTGTCATAATACTTATCCTTCCTACACACGCTGTCTTTTGGTACAGAGGAAGCTGCTAAGAGAAGATTGTGCACTACCACTAATGCCTTAGCTACTTAAACTCTGAAATTTCTTATACTCCTTTGTGATAACCTACTAACATTCTGTTTTATTAGCAAAATATTTGCAATTTAACAAGACAAAGCAAGACTGTCTTTTTAATGATGGATACATCACAGTTTTACAAATGTCTAAAAGCTTTCTAGAATCTTGTCCCTCCTTTCCTTCACCTTGCATAAAACATTTAGCCAGATATTTCTATTTTAACAAGCAAACAGAAAGAGTTAATTTTATTGGAGGAAAAAGAAGAAAGTTAAGAGCAGAAGTGATTACCATACATCAAGCTTAGACTTCCAGATTCTTTGTGAGGGGTAGTCTTGAATTAAACCTAAACATTTAAATGATGGCAAACTTGTTTCTTCTAGAAATAAAAGTGTCTATCAGCATGGAAAATGTTCGCGATTTTTAAAGAAACATAAGTTGCTTAATATACTGGTTGAGAATATTCAGTTCTAGAAGTCATAGGACATTTAAATTAGACTGTTTAGAACTGTGAAATCTGAGAGTAAGTGGTCTGTATAAGGAACTGCTGCCATAACCCATGGAACGTCTGTTTTTAAAAATGGGCTGTATTATTGTAAATACAATTTTGTAGTGCTTTCTTTATCCATTACTAAATTTATTGAATATTCTTATTTGTACTCTGAGGTATAAATCAGTAGACAAACTTCACCTCCAAGCTTGAAAAGAAAAAAAAAATCCTGTAGTTATCAGGTCTGTTTAAGGCTGATGCAATCATATATTTAATTACTGGTTTAAGTTAGTCTAAATCTTCATTAAATCATGATTTTTTTGAGCCTAAGTCTATTTTTCTATAAAAATTCAGAAGGCAAACACTGAAGTTGAAAAGAGTCTTACTATTTTCACAGTTCTTGCACTTTCAGGGATGAAACTTTTGGTAAACATTTTCTTACACTTAATGAGAGCTTCTGTAGGTTTCTTCCTGTCAGAATCATCTAGTTCTTCTTGAGTTACTACACAGGACAAGGTAGTCCTTCCATAGGATTCTTTTTTTTTTTTTTTTTTGGTGAGAAATTGATGTTTCTCCATCTCTTTGTTTTTCCTGTTCTCTGTTTTAAGAAAGATAGTTACCTACTTCTTTCTCCCTGCACATTAAGCAAAGATCTATCTAGGACTGCTGTACAAGCACAGATAGCATTATGAGTGTTCACCAGTCTAAATAAGTTAATTTAGAGTAAGGTCAGAGTACATTTCTGAGGACCTTTATGTTTCACAATAACCAAGTGATTTCATTTTGGAGTGCAATATTTTTTCTTGGCTTCATCAAAAACATATATGTTATTTGTTGGTCATTTATCAGGCAGAAGACGTCATCAAGGTGAAGAAAATCTGGGCAAGACAGCAGAATAAGCAAGTGCACCACATTCTATGTCTTGAATCTCATATTTGTTGTCATCTGTGTCGACAGACCATATGTGTACGTATCAACTGACGTATCGGGGCACAGATGGAAACTATAAGTTTGAAAACCCTTAGGCCAGGAAAAACAGAGGATGTACAGTTCTTTTATTTCTTCAAAAAAGCACTGTAATTACTAGGCTCAAAAATAATCTGTCTCTCTCATGTATCATTTATCTTTCATAAAAGAAAGAAAAAAGCATGCTTTATTCTTTAAAGGACATTTGTGACCACCTTTATGGATCCAAAGTAAATGGAAAGCTTGAGACAAAGCCTCCAACAGTATAAAGAAGAGGAAGAGTAAGAGAATATCTCAGTTGTGAAGGACCTACAACAATCATCTAGTCCAACTGCCTGACCACTTCAGGGCTGACCAATATTTAAAGAGTATTATTAAGGGCATTGTCCAGATAACTATCCAGGACTATTACAGGACATTCCTTCGAGCCCTTCATCAGCTTTGTTACTCTCCTCTGGTGTATTCAAGTGCCTCAACATGCTGCTTAAATTGTGGGGTCAAGAACTGCAGACAGCATGCAAGGTAAGATGGCACCAACACTAAATACAGCAGAAAAATAATCTCCTTTGACATGGTGGTTGTGCTGCGTTTCATGCAGTGCAGAATGTGGTTTGCCCTCATGGCTGCCAGAGCACAATAGGATGGCTAGATGAGAAATAACTGTATTTTCTGAGATTTTAAGTGACTGATTTTCTGTGTTCCCTACTGAACATGAAATCTTTGTGTACCATCTTTAGATGATACCCAAGTACATATAAAGTCCTGGCACATAACACTGAACCTGAGGCCATACGTACCACATCTTTTTTGTGTTTTTTTGTTGTTGGTTTTTAAGTTATTGTGCACTCAAATGTTCTATAGATATGGACATCAGGGTCTAGGATAAGTAAAAATCTGAAATTCTGACTGCATCTAAGGAAAACATAGCTCTTTACTGTCTAGAAGAAGGAAAAAATCTTTGGTTTTTGAAAATTCTCAATACTTTGAAACAGAACATTATACATACATGTCCCGATCCGATGTTGGGGGATGTTTCGATATGATCCCAAGAGGCAAGATTAAGACACAAACGAGGTCAAATGCCATATACCCAATACAGTTTTTATTACAAAACGAGAAAAATGTTAGAAAAGAGTAGCGATAGGACAGAGTGAAAATAAAAGGCAGAAATGAAGCAAACGGTTGGTAGAGATTCGCCAGAGCAGTTACCACCACGGGCCCGCAGCGCGCCATGGGGCTGGAGCCGTCTCAGACTCAGGGGGGGGCGGAGCAGGCCGGAGAGCCATGAGCAGGAGAGTCTGTGGCGAGCAGGAGAAGGAAAAAAGCTCCCTTGGGCAGGTGAAGAAAAAAGAGACCAAGAGCAGTGTCCATGTCAGTTTTTATAGGGTCCGAGCTGGGAACTGACGTCACGAGTCCTCAGGTCCATGCAGGTACCACGCGAGTGTCGCCTGCTCGAGGTGCCCTGCGTGACCCCAGGCAGAGGGGCTGCCGGGCCTGGGCACGGGGCCAGTCCCATTTGCACACCCGCGCTGCACCTCCCCGTTCGGGGGAGGGGGCAGGCCGGCAGTGTGCCCTGGGGGTCCTCTGGAACGGCCCTTGACTCACACACATGTGCTCGGCTCCTCTCAGCGTGGTGCATGCCCAGACATGTTCTGTCCAGCTCACACAGCTCCTCCACAAGTCCAGTCCTCCATCCAAGGCTGTCTTTGAGACAAACATTCATGGCTCTGTCCTTCACAATACATAATTCCATTAATAAATGAAAACAATCTCACTAATCCCACAGCATCAGCAACACGAACCAAGTGACACCAATCTTCTAACAACTATTGAAACATCTAGCTGAGGCATCTGGACATCATGTAGAGAACTATCCTCACACAAGTTTTATTTTAAATTCCTCCTTTTTAATAATGGTCTGTTTCAGTGATTTCACAGATATCCTTCTATCCTGCTTTTCACTTTTCAGTGTTTTTTTTTTTCCTGATTCAAAAACTTTTCCCTTTCAGAAAAAAAGAAGCTTAGTTAAAATGAAAAAAAAGTCACCCTAGTCTTTCTATGTTCTGAATCAACTGGTTCTGCTCAGTAGCACCTTCCCAGGCTCAGGATTTTCTCCTGAGAAATTGTGCCCTGAGGTAAATGTTCAATAATATTTTGTATTTCTGTGTAGAATTCAGACTGTTCTTCATACTCAGATGCCAAAGGTTTTCCCCAAATCATATCACTCAGAAAGCTCTCTCTGGATATTTGTGGGTTTTTTATTGCAGACTCTGTACTCTCAGTTTTCCAAATTGCACTGTTGCCCAGGGCATTCTTTCCAGTAATTTTCTCCCCAGACTCACCTAAACCCTTGTCAAACAGCAGGGAAGCAAATCAACAAGGAGCTTAATTCCTGCAGATATTTTCTGGATGTGTTGCAGTCAGCTGTCATCTTTTCCTGTTGCCCTCTATTTGGTCTCTTTTTTCTTTTCAAAGCAGTATCTTTTTTATTTTTTTTTTTACCTTTCACCAAACATCTCCACCCAGTTTACCCTCAGAGAGTGCAACTTCCAGATACCGTAAAATTAAATAAGCCAAGGGAGTTGGAGTTGAGCTATTTTTAAAGAAACAGACTATGGTATTATGCCCTGAACCACAAAACTGCAGGTCCAATAATTCTTTGAATTCGGTTTATGGGTGTCTGAGGTACAAATACTGACAACTCCAAACTTATTAAATAAACAAATATTAGATATGAAATAGGAGAATGAAGTGTGAGTAAAATATGGCACAACATAAGGCAGAAAAGAGAAATGAAATACAGATTGCTAAAGATTGCCTAGCACAAGAGGAATAAGTTGGTAACAGAAAAAAGGATATTTTTCATATAAAGTGGCAATCAATACACTCATAACATGAGAAAGTTTCTCCAAAAGCTGCTGAGCTGCTAATGGAAAAATTAGTAAGAAAACAGAAATCCTCAAAGAATATAATAAATCAAGGCTCCAGGGTCCTAAAGTATTTTACATGCACAGAATGTAATGACATCTCATTTCCTACTTTTCTGTTTAGGAATGCCAGGCCAACAGGATGATATAGAGTCTTATAAGCCCTTCTGCTTCATTTCTGTGCTGGATATTTAGTAATATGTATTAAAATAGACTATAGACACAGATGAAAATACTGTGTTCTCATTCAGTACCCTGTTTTCTGTTCATAAATACTTCAAGACTCCTTGTAGTGATGTGCTATTTTCTACAACTAATTAGCTGTCATATATGTTTTTACTCTTCATTTAAAAATTGAGCTGTGTGTTTAGTTCTGATTTGACGCATAGAGTGAATTTAGAAGGCATAATGCAGTTAAGCATCTAGACACCATGACATTGCTGATGGTACAATACAAAAATATAAAAGAATCATTTCCATGAAAGGAAGTTGCCTAACAGCCTGTAAAGCATGTAGTTTAATGATGTTCCCTGCAGCCCATGGCTCAAAATGGTTTCTCTAGCATGTTGATTGTTTTGGATCTGTTTCTAAGCCATATAATTCTCCATCTACATTATAAATGCAGCTTATGCTCCTAATTTAAAAAACGGATGTGGCTATGGGACGGGAACCAGAGAGTTAGGTTTAGGAATATTCAGTGTTGCAGTAACCTTATCCCTTCTTGGTTTAGACCTTTGTGTAATGCATAAAGGAAATTTGTCTGAGAAGAACTTGCAAACAGTTTTCTTAAAAATCAGTCTATTTTGAACCATGATTACAGCAAAGTGATTCCATCTATCCCAGTCTCCAGTCTTTAGCCTTTTGTACATGGCCTACTGCATGCCTTGATAAAAACGGGGGTGTTTTTTCAACAGCACATCATGAGACCCATCTCGAATGTAAAAACTGTGACATTTAAGAACAGTCTTCAATTAGTTCTTATCTCCAAAGAGTGTTTTAAACTATGCTTTCTTCAGTATGACAAGTAGCTTTGACTGATCTTATGTAATTTATTCTCTTAGTTTGATAATTCTTAAAATACACGTGTTTCATGCAAAATAACATTTCATATGGATCAACATAAACAATGAGTGGTAAACACATATGGAACATTCACCCCAGACTGTTTGGTAAGGTCATATAATTTAAGTATTCGACGATCAGTGGTAATTTTCTTGAATAGTAAATCACAGAATCATAGACTGATTTGGGTTGAAAGGAACCTTAAAGATCAGCTAGTTCCAACTCCCTGTGGTGGTATAGACTCTTCTGGGCCATGTGGGAGAAAGCTAAGCTTTTGGCCATGTTGCAAAACTGATATCATTGTCACATTGCTTTGCAAAGAAAACAGGCTGAACAGCTAGGAAAATCTTGGTGGCCAAAGCATTCTGGTCTCATGCACTCACTTGGAACCAAGACAATTATTCTACCTCCCCCAAATGACACCAAAATGGATCATTTGGGCACCCCTAGCTGTATCATAGAATCATTTCATAGAATCATAGAATGGCTCAGGTCGGAAGGCACCCTAGAGATCATCTAATCCAACCTCTTCACCATGGGCAGGGATGCCTCTCAACTATAGTAGGTTGCTCAAGGCCTCATCCAACGTGGCCTTGAACACCTCCAGGAGGGGGGCATCCACAACCTCTCTGGGCAATCCATTCCAGAGTCTCACCACTCTCATACCAAAGAACTTCTTCCTAAGATCTAGTCTAAACCTACTCTCCTTCAGTTTAAAACCATTTCCCCTTGTCCTGTGGCTGTATGCTCTTATGAAAAGTCCCTCTCCAGCCTTCCTGAATTTTTTCACTGTGAGGGTGACGGAGCACTGGAACAGGCTGCCCAGAGAGGTTGTGGAGTCTCCTTCACTGGAGTCATTCAAAACCTGCCTGGACGCCTTCCTGTGTGATGTACTCTAGGTGGTCCTGCTCTGGCAGGGGGGTTGGACTAGATGATCTTTCGAGGTCTCTTCCAAATTCTATGATTCTATGATTCTATGATTCTATGATTCTATGATTCTATGATTCTATGATTCTATGATTCTATGATTCTATGATTCTATGATTCTATGATTCTATGATTCTATGATTCTATGATTCCTGTAGGTACCCTTCAGGTATTGGAAGACAGTTATAACGTCCCATTTTTCCTGTATGTTCCGGACAGGGGACATGGAAAGAGCTCAGCCCAAACTGGAAAAGCCAAGCTAGCCTGTAAATATTGATAGCCACAGTGAAAAAGTACCAGCTGGTGCAGACCAAAGTCAATCCATCCTTGACTCTTTAATACAGATCCTAAGATGAGGCCCACTGGAGCTCTCCAGATCTCAGCAGACTGAGTCTCAGCACAACTCCCTGAGCTGGGACACCTCTCTTACCAGATTCTTGACTGTATTCTAGTAGAGCTGAAAAAGTGAGATACTGGCTGCCTCCTAAGACCCGTGAAGGCAGCAACCCTCCACTTGTAATAAACCATTGAAGGGAAACGTGAGTAATCATAATCCTCAAGACCTTGGTTAAAGGTCTTGAGGATCCTGGGATACCCACATTCAAGTCAATCTGCAAATTTGCAGTATTTTGATTATAGGTTAACCTCTACAGTTATATACACTTGTGTGTGTGTGTGATTTGCTTAAGCAACTTTTGTTACATTCTGTGTGAATCATCATATAACTGATCACTGATTTTAACTGATGAGTATTGTTAGTTTAAAAGTGAAGCATTGTTAGCTTATGTTACCACATTAGTGTTGATATACTGAAGTTGCTACTGTCACTCAAGACTGTGTTATAACAAATGTTACACTGAAATTCCAATATCTCAAAAATCCTTAGGCATAAACTGTCAACCAAGTCTGGGAATAGGAGTAGATCTTACCTTGCTCTTCAAAGGGGAAAGTTGTCTTTTCTGAACCTTATGACTGAACAAAAGGTTTGCCTTTATCTCTAATATCTCCAGCTTCCCTGATATTCTTAGTCATAAACCATTGGCCACATTTAAGGTTGAATTTAGCAGCACCTAGGCTCCTCTCTCTGAAGGAATTTAGAAAGCAAGGGGGACCGATATGAAGCTCTAGTTATTCAGCGGGAGGACCACCACATCCCCCTCCCCCTTTCCTTTTCTAACCCCTGTGACAATCATCCCAGCCCAAAGTCCAAATCACTTTATTGTAATCACATTATTTCTTTTACATATACCACTATTGTAATCATATTGCTTTCTCTAACTAATCTGCCTTGTAGCAGATAATGTAGTGGTCTTGCTATCAAACTGAACCTTAAATAAACCATTTTGAACTTCTATTACATCTCGTTAAATTACTAAACATTGCCAATAAAATGTATTGCTGCTTTCATCAGAATGAGGTGTATTTAAGTCACTATTTGGGCTTACTATACTTGTCAAGGTTCTCTTTTCCATTAAGAAGATATTAATGAAGAACTCTGAAAGCATTTTAACTTGCCTTATATTAAAAATCATTATATATAGTCCTTTGGATGCCTAATTTTCACTTCATGATTGCCATCTGCATGGGTGTGACCACGGAACATACTGTATTCTCTTTCGATTGCAATGTAGAGATTGCCTTATAAATTCTGTTTGGAAAAAAGGATGCAAATGTCTTGAGACCAATTACTAAATAGTTCATTAAACCATATGGGTAATAACAATTCTTTATCATTCCCTCCAAGTTGTCCCTGAATTGCATGCACGGTTGAATCCATATTTCTCCTATCTTCCACCTCATGGCTGGTACCTGCAGTAAACTGCTTCTATCCCTGAATCATCTCTAAGAATTCCTGTTTTCCAGTTTCCTCTTCAGGGTGGTATAATAGCTGGTATAGGCATTTATTTGAGGAATAATATAAAATTCTTGGTTTAGTTAATCATGTTTGTTCATGATTTGGCAGGTGAATGTCTCTACTTCTGGTTGACTTCTGTTTTCGATGACTTCCTTGTAAAATAAGTTCCTGAACATTTTTTAGGCCTTTTTCTGCACTTAGTCACCTGAATACTTAAGATGATTCTACTTCATCACTATGCTGCTATGAAAAAGCAGATCCTCTACAACATATTGACTTGGGCTGAATTAATAGCAAGGGATTATATTTAGGCATTTGGATTAATTTATTTTCTTGACCTGTGTGTAACTAATCACCAAAGAGATCATCCATCTTTCCTGGTTCATCCGATTATAGCTCATCTAAGTTGGTTTACATCAAGTGAGCAAAGATTAGATTGTGATCACCCCATTTATCCAATCAAATGCAATTTTGTTTGGTAACCAGCTTCACAGAAAGGCAAAGCAAACGAAAACCAGTATGAAATTACTTTTGTGTGTGATCTCAGCATAGGAAAGACACAGTTTAGGAAAAGTGGGATGTAAGAGTAGTATACACACTCATGAGAATGAGGAAGAGAAGGGGTAAGAGCTGACAGCTTTTTATCTTGCTCAGTGAAAGAAGGGATCATCAGCAGAGACAAGTAGGATGCAAGTTCAGAGCAAAGAAAGGGGCTGGGGGTTTTTATGCAGTGGGCAGCAGAGCTGTGGAACTCCTTGCAAAAGGACACTGTAGTTACAAAGAGTTGATACATTTTGTGAGAAGCTGGGATGGCCACATGGAAGAGTTGTGCACTGGCAGTAATTAAGGAGAGAAGCCACACAAGACTCCAGAAATCCCCTGAGTTGAAATCAGTTGGTATCTGAGAGCATATTAGGAAAATGTATGCCTGTCCTGTCCATCCTTTTCCCCGAGTACCTGCTTATGACTAGCGCTGAAGACAGCCTTAGGGTCTACATGGTCAAATGGACTGAACCACTGTTTCTGTTCTTATGATTCAACCCCATAAATTTCAGTAAAGTGTTTGTTGTTCTATAAAAAGAGGAAGATGTTTGTACACATCTCCATTCTCACTTTTGCACCCATCATTGCCTCACTAAACTTGATTCTTCCCAGTAGCCACCTGGGAATGGATTTTCTGCTGGGTTAATTACTCTAAAAGCTGACAAACCTGTTGATTGCTCTCACCACAGCAGCTGTTCAGACATTCCATTATATATAACCCATGTAATTCTCCCCTGTTAACTTGCCAAACAGCATGCAGTTGGCTGAGAAAACAAGTCATGGCAATTGTTCCTTTATGACCGGCATGCATCATCACCTTGGTAAGTTAGATCACAAAAATAGCGTGTGTTTTTTAATTATATTGCCTCTACACTCCTGCCCACATCAATACAGATAATAATAGTGTAGTCTTCTGGTAATGGAACAGGTAATTACACTGCTCCCACAAACATTCTTCTACTACTCATGAATTCGTACAGCAAAATAGGCTAAAAATTATTATTCTGACACAATTTTGACACTTTGCATGTGTTTGTGCATGTGCATCTCTCTGTAAGTGGATTGTGTACATCGTCAAGAAAATCACTATACAGTAGTTGCAGAAAAAGCTAGACTAAGTAGGAGTCAAGTGTAGAATTAAATAACTATAATGACATGATACCTTGAGAAAACCAGTTAAAAGAAATTCAAATATGCATAAGCATCAAAATAATCATTTAGAACATCCAAACAATCCTACCTCTGACATAAAATGAGGCCATAAAATAATTATGTTGTGGTAAGATTATATTTGTGTCTATTTTTGAAGACAGAATTACATCCCTTTGGGATTCTTCCTACTAAAATGTTAAACAAAAGTGCACTTTCATTTCCATCCATGCTTCCACTGCATGTCTTTTCATATTACATAGGTCCTGATATTTTGCATTCATCACTAGAAAAAAATCCACACTTTAAATTGCTAACATCCCAGTGGGGCTGATGTCAGCACTGATGTTTCAACGTTTTCATGCAGTTTTCAAAGATTCTCATTCTGCCACCTAACTTAACAAAATCAGATGTGAATAGTCACTTTAATCTTAAATAACTTACTCTAAAAAGAACAACAAAAAATCTTAAGCAGCAAAACCAAAGCATTTACTTAGTGTCTTAGAGGCTGTTAGTATTTACATGTCTTCCTGCTGTCACATATTTCAAAGGAAAATGGTATTCTAACAGTGCGTCTATGAAATTAGATAAATCTTGTCCATAGAATGATGTACACAAAGTGTAACAAAAAGTCTTAGAATATCTTTAATAAGCATAAACTGCAAAGGATGAGAATGAATTCTCTTACTTTTGTATATCCACTGCTATCGTGGAAAAGCTCTTTTTCTCCTGATATTGTATCGATGGGGTGTTTTATTACAGCAAGACTTCTTATATTACCTCAGGCTGTGAAAATGTTATTTTAACTTCTTTCAGAACAATGTCACAACCCGTCCATTAAAATTAACGGTTAGCACGTGAGCTGCAAGCTGCTTAGCAGCACAATCTCCTCAGCTAATAAAGACCATTCCCCCTTCCCCAATCCCCCAAACGGTGAAGTGGGCCATTGTAAGGCTGAACTCCTGATTAGAACTGTTTGCCTCATTTATAGCTGTCACTGAGGGTCATTCAGAAGGCAACCTGCCTGAACTTCACCTTCACCCAGTAACCCTTAAAACATTATAGCACTCATCAACCTTTGGAGGAATGAAGCAGAAGAGAAAGCTATTAGGCAAGAACAAAAGTTGCAATGAAAGAAGAGTTTGCAACAGCATTCTTGGTAGGATGATATTTTTTCACTTCTTTGAAAAAGTAAAGCAAATTAGTCCCAGAAAAAGAATGAGTCTGAAAACCATCGTAGTGGAAACAGTGCTAAATACAGATAGGAAATAACTATGAGAGGGCCTTGGGCACAAACAAAAGGAGGTAATTATTTTATGACTCTCTTTCCTCCCTTTTAGTTACTGAGATTACAACTATATTTCATTGCATTGGCCAAGTAGTCACAGAAGTCAAGATGCCTGTTTGTTCTTACACAAGTATAGCCAGAAGAAATTTGTCCTGGCAAGCAAGTCTATCAACTTTGACTAATGACATCCAGCAGGTCTCATTTCCTAAGGGAAGGATTAATTTCTCATTAATGACAATTTTAAAGATGATATCACAATTCATTACCCAGTTCACTGCCCAGGAAAATACTTAAGGAGGTCAGTGTTCTGCCTTAGCACTGAACTTTTTTTTTTTTTTTTCCCTTAATTCACATGTGTAAACTCATAATTCTTATGCTCGTTGAGTGGATGAAAGCAGCTGTATCAAAATCCACTCTCACAACAAAACATACACAAATGCCACCTCTTTGACTTATTAAAAAAAGATTCCAAATCCCTTGCCTCATCCCAAAGAGAAGTTCATCAAATCCAATGAGAACCAAAATAGAAGTCCTGCTGCCAGAAGGTCATTCAAATGCATTGCATATATTCCTTTCCCTGCCCTTCTCTCACCCATTGCAGCAAGAACCCTTGGAAGGCTTTACCTTTACAACTTTTGCCACATAAAACTTCCTTTTGGCAACTCCAAACCATTTATTTCACCCAAACTCTTGGATATACCATCTTTCCCACCAAAACCTCACAAACTACTTAAGCAGCTGTTTGACAACATAAACCAAGGCTACTTTGCAGTTTAGGACAGGAAGTACAGAGAGTTACCATATGCAGCTTTAAAAAATTGGGGCAATATCCAGTCTGGAATGTGGCCAAGACACTAGATCTAACAACTCTATTCCCACAGGCTCTGAGATATTTATTTCTTAATACCTCAAATCTACTTTAATTGTGTGTAAGGAAATGTCTGTGTTAAGAGAGAAAAAAAAAACAAGGCTTACAGTAGTTCTTTTACAGCTCTTTTCGGTACATACCACTCAAATCAAGTTTCCTCCTCACTATTACTTCCCAATTACTGATCTCCTCTAATCTGTTTCCATTTCCTGTCATTTTCTCAGTTACTCTGCTTCTCTTGACTCTCCTTCATTAGTTTACTGCTACATCTTCCTGCCTGCTGCTCCCCATTATAATTGCTTTAATTAGTGCTTTCTGAAGGTGATTAAGGTAACAGAAAAACTGATTCTCTCTGCCAGTTGCCTGATAAAAATGTGGGACAGATAGATGTGATTAAGCATCTTTTTTGTCCTACCACTTCATTCATTTTTTTTCCCCTGCATTTATCTTTACAGCTTTTGCAGTTTCAGATTGTTCTGCAACTTGTGCATTAAATCAGTTGTTCTGCTTTGTGATTAACTGGCAGGCAACATGTTTTGAGAGGTCCTTGGATCATAGATTTTGAATAACAAAGGAGTTCCTTCTTTTTTTTCTGTTTTTGGAAAGTCATTTGAAGATGTAGTCTATATCTTCTTATTCAGAGATAGCACTGAGGTCCTGTTTATGAAGAGACTAATATTTATTTTGATGCTTAAACACTACAAATTAATGGATTCCACTTATCTAAAGGCTTATATATAGAATCTGTACAATAGTAGTAAAAATAAAAACCTAAAGCAGTTTAGTTTAAGTGAAACTTAAGAAATGGACAGGCACTAAAGGGACTGAAGATGTTGATTTTTTAGAGAAGTGTTTGTTATTTAGAATCTCATTTATATCTATAGACAGATTTTAAAAGTCTCAGCTATTTAGAATATCATATCCACGAAACGTGCAGCAATCTCCACTATAATAACCACTTATCAACTTTTTAGAAAGGTTTATATATATTGCATCAACACCAAGCTATCCTGCAGTATCCATATAAACCACACTCTTAGGACAGTACAGGGTGGAGTTCTGATTTCACTTCTGGCAATGATGCATGCTTCCAAGGCTGTAGAGTAAAACGTCAATTCAACATTACATGGCTGCTTCTGAAGAGGAAGTAACTCCTTAGGATAGGGTGTAGTCTCCACAGATGTTTAGCCTGGAGGCTGTGAGAGTCCCTGGAAAATAAATGAGCTATGGCTGGACAAGTTCTAATTCTCTATTTACAACTGTATTGTTTGGAATGAAAAAAAGCAAGCTCAGAACATTTTATGAGTTAGCTGTAGAACAGAACTCTTTAACTACATCATAAACTGAAATAAATGGCAGCAAAAAATAGATATTCCTAAAAAAAAAAAAAAAACAAACCAAAAAACAATCAACAAACAGTAAAGAAGATCATGCAAACTGCACTAAATAAACTAAACAAACACACTGTTTCCATTTTAATCCAAAGCAGAACTTTAATCCAAATACAGTCCCTCTTTTTATTATATAAAACAGGTATACAAAACTTTCTTAAACTGATTTTTCAAAGGGAAATGTCTTATGAATCATCGCTCTCATGCTCTGACTTCCTTCAGGCTTCTTCATGTGACTGAAGCCTTTGTTGAGAGAAAGAGAATACAACTTGATTAGATGAGATTAAGTTTGTCTAGTTTCACCTGCCCCCTGTTTTTCATCTACTCCCTTTTCTTGTAAGGAACCAGTCACTCACTCACAGCAGAATAAAAAGGGGAAGAAAAAGCATAATAATTAAAAAAAAAAAGGCAAGACCAGGACAATACTTTTTAGATCTTATTCCATTTTACCTAATAATTGCTCATTCAGAACAGTTGGTTCCCATGCAACAGGAATGATGATTCTTGAAGCAAAATTAGGCAAATGTAGAAAACTTAGGACATTTCACAAGAGCATATAATCTGCAGGCAACAATTTTCTGTGCTAAACAATTTCAGTTGCTGTTACTTTAATACCTGTAAGAGACTGAGAAATGAAATTAATGTTAAGAGAGATTTCCAAAGGTCAGCTTGTCATAGAAACACCCAAGTTCTCTATACTTACCCTCTTAACAGGAATTAGATCCCAACTTGCATTTTATGTCTGGCAGCCTGAGCCTAGAGCTTTGTTCCTAATACAATGGCCTCATCTTTATAAAAATACATTAATGAGTAAAGGTGCATTGAGTAGAGTTAAATCTCAGTGGAAGCAGGTGGAAACTCAACACTCAAAATAATTCATCCCATTTGCCAAGAAACTTCATGCTTTTTCTTTTTTAATCCTACTTTTTGAGGCACTTAAACAATTAGTATTTAATAGAAGTTGCTGTTTTTGTAATTCTTCTATATAATTCAGAAAAGTACAGAGAGAAATAATTTCAAATTTAAGAACTGAAATTTGATGACAATATTATTACGTCTCATTCTTCACTAAGAGGAAGGAACAAGAATTACTTGCATACAAGCTTTGCCTTACAAGGTCAGTATTTTGACATATATATGTCATAAACTCAGCAGTTTTCAATCAGGCAGCCACCTGATGTGGGATGCATTCCACTTGGTGTCAAATGTCTAGAAATTAGAGGTCTAGGCTATGTTAGTCATCTTGATTCCCAGGTTATCAATAGGAACAGCCATCTCCCAGGAGAAATTAGTATTTTCTTGAGACAAATGTTCAAGACAGATGAGATTAATCTTTCTATGTGGGCTCCTTGTCTCCTTACAGTTACTGTAGAGACTAGAAGGTGCAGACAAGAAGTACAGACTTCAGGCATAGATTTCTGATAGTAAAGGTAGATATCTGGGGTCTCAATTAAAAGTTCTAGTCATTCAGGCAATATTTGTTTATAGGGATTCTAGGCATAAATTCTTCAGTAACTCAAGATTTTCAAAAGCTGTACTCCTTGTAGTATTAGAAAACCAGATTACCTGTTTCTTATTCCAAAGCCACCCGAGTTGTAATTTATTTTTGCTAAGATTTGGTAAGGTGTGTATGAGTCATTAATTCACATAAATACACAAGGAAAACCTACTTATGAGATGTGAATACGACTAAGAATTACAAAAACTAAAAAAAAAATTAAAAAATTTCTATGTTACCAGGAACCAAAATCTCTCCTTCCCTTTCAGTTTCATCCTTCAGTGATCATATGCTCCTGACTTTAACATTGTTCTCAGGTATCATATTCTGGAATATCCCTAGCTCATTGAAACATTAGAATGGAGGCTGTTCATTTAGAAAACAGCTACTCTGCCTTTGCTGAATTAAACACCTAGGCTAAGGTTGTTGAGACCCAGCAGACAGCCATAACTCTTGTGCCACAGAAAGACCACAGGCTTTTCAGCAAGGCAAGGACTGATTAAAACAATTTTTTTTTTTTTTCAAATTCCACTGACCTCAAGTGAAAATATAGATAATTAAAATCAAGGACTGATTAAAACAATTTTTTTTTTTTTTCAAATTCCACTGACCTCAAGTGAAAACATAGGTAAGTCAAATTAAAATATTAGGGTAGGGCACATCACTTTGTTGTTTAGTAGGCAGAATACTTAGAGTAAGGAACTTTTTAGGACCCACTACACCTGAGGGAACTTGTACCTACATCTGTCCTAGCATGAGGGAAGTGCCTTTATCCTTAGTGTATGCAGCTCTGTGAGTGACAGTCTTCCCCAGGTTGAACCTGAGCTTCTGTGCAGCCAGGAAGCAAGTTCATACACAGAATTCCAGACTTACACACAATGGGAAGAAACATGTTTACTGACTGATGAATTTGTTGGGGGTTTTCATCTACTACGAATTACAGAAAGGTACATCCTTGTAAAAGTCCACCCTCTTTAGCATTTTAAGTCCTTGCTTCAAAACCTGGAGGTGAAAGTTGAATAATGAGAATTACTCTTCTACTACAAGAAATTTAAAAACTAGTCCTTTGTAGGATGCTGATATTCTTCCATTATTTTATACATCAGAAATAGCAAATTTGCCCTTCAGAAATAGCAAATTTACTTGGAATTTGGTAAAATGAGGAAGAGCATATTGACAGCCTTATTATCGAAATCACTGAACACTTTCATTATTTAGGAATTATTACAGTCGCTGTGGAGTGGCAGATGTTGTTATCCATTGCTATCTGTACTTTTTTCCATACTCATATTTCATTTTCAGATCCAATGAATTAGTAATTATAGATTCTATTGACCAAAGCACTAAAATCCATAGAAGTTATTGTCATGACTCCCATTTTGGTATCTGACTTGAGTAGAGGAGTCTTCATATAGTACTACATAACAAGTTAGAATTTTCTGAAACAGAAGAGTGCAAGTACGTGGATGTCCAGAGCAGGTCATTAAGAGTGTTATATGTGACATTTACACCTATACTCTGGCTTCACATCTCAAGTGTTGGCAACCTGAAACATCCTCTGGAGGAGCAGGTTGGTTAGACATTGTAGCAGGGGAGGACTCACCCCCAGCAGAATAGGGAAGAGCTGGAAGTGTAAAACTGGGGAAACACATAGGTTGAGATGAGGATGGTTATAACTGGTAAATCAAGTAAAACCTAGATGTCTTAAATCTCTTTACAGTCTCAGTATTTGGAGTTTCTCAATATTTTATAGTTTGGCAGCAAGTACTTTTTATCAGAAAAAATGATCAGTGTTTAATTTACTAGTAAATGACTAGTAATTTAATTTAATAGTAAATTAAATACCTTGAAAATTGCAACAAATTTTATTACATATAGTAAGCAAAAAAAGGAAAATTAGAAAATCATATTGTTTTAATCTATGAAAATAGTCCTATTGACATGCCTTCATCTGCACAAGTAAAAATGCAGAAGACCACTTTTTACTGTGTAATTCATATACTGCACAAATGTGTGAAGATTCTTTTTGTTGTAATCATTTACACTCTTTGTTTTATATGTAATTGAATTAAACTTATTTTTAAGAAGCAGACGCAGAAAAAGCTTCTGGCTTTGATATTCTTAAAGGATATCCATCTTTTTATACACATACAACCTTACATAGCTAGTATCATTCACTGAATTCAACGGAGTGTATTTATGTGTGTGCCTGCATATACCTGCACACATACATACATATTTATGTATACCCATAATGTTAAATATCAACATTCTGTCAGAATTTTTTTTTTTGTTTGTGTGTGTGTACAGGCAAGTTATTGGAAAGTATAATCCCTTTCAGCTTCATCCTTTCTTTAGTTTGTTCTTGAGGAAATGAAGCTGATGCGTCCAACATTTAAAATACTGGGAGGTTGTTTGTTTATTTTCTTTGTGCTAAGAGGTTGGAAGATACAGTCAGTCAAAAGTTTCAGGAGGTTTGCAGATGTTCATTTGAAGGTATTATTAAGAAAAGCAGCAGATGTATTCTCTGGCAAAGAAGTCAAGTAGCTGTGACCCTCTGTTTGTCCCTCAGAAAGCTATTTTACTAAACAATGAGGTGAATAAGATCTGTTATGAAAAAAATGGTTACATTTCTCTGCAAAAGAAAGTTACTGAAATCAATATGCTGTCCAGCTGCAATGAGAAACAAAGCAAAATACTTTTTCTATAAGGCAATATCCTACGTGGAACTAAAGAACTGTAATCCCCAAGGCTTTCTTAGCACCATGCAAGCAAAGATAATAGGTATCTCACAGGGTCAATCATTCCACAGATGCAGAACAAAACGGCACTTTATTTTAGGACAAGTGGCCCTGTTGTAGGTGGTATTTGCATTTGTGGTTTTATGGGTGGTATAATCTTTACTGTGACAAACAAGATAGCAGGGAAAGGGGAAGACACAAATTCTTCTAGGAGCAACATTATGATGCTAGATGGCAATATCCATTTAAAATGTATATGTAGACATTGATAGTCTAGGCACTTTGGGCCTGATTTGTTTGCTAAACATAGTATTTATCACAGTCTGAGGGATTGCAGTTAGTTTGAGACACTTGTGTGATAATTTTTCAATGTTTCAGTAATTTTCAAAGTTAATTTGTCAATGTTGCAAGTGTTTCGCCACTGTCAGGGCCAAAGTATCTGTTTGTATGAAATAGTCATTACTTTGCACCCTTAGTAATCACCTGTAGTAATCCATAGTACACACTAACCAAGCACTCTGATTGTTCACGCATGGTAAAAGTGCAACGTTTCCTCATTATGTGGTTATATTAGTGCGTTCTTGTAACTTTTTTTTTTTTTCTGTTGCTACCCCATGAGCACTTAGCTTAAAGGTGATAAAACAAATAAATTAATTTTGCATTTTGAGAGCTAGAATTTCCTCTGTCTTGTATAAATATAATTTTGCTGGAGTTAATAGAGTTTTCAAAGTTTACACCAATTGAGACTTGACACAGGATGAGGTTATGCAATACATTTGACCAGTACAGCTTGATACTTCTGGTATGAGTACTTAATTTTGTCAAGTAAGCACGGTGAAAGTCAGACTTTCCAATACTAATGAGGTTTTTATTTTCTTTGGACGGTAGTTACAAAATGACTTATGAGGTTCAGTGTGCTACACCTGTCTGTCTTTCCTTCTTGTTGGGTTCCTGATGAGTGCTGAGATCCCACAGTCAAGCTTTCCCACAAGAATTGCTTAACTCATGGCTTCTGGCTGGACGCTCAGACTTTCCTCTCAGTTCTCCAGCTCCCTGGCTGGCCTCCACGACTCCGTTTCACCTCTGCTCTCTGCAGTACGATGTTCTTTTCTCAGACTGCTGAGTGATCAGGAGACCTATTTCTAAAACTTCCTCCTAATTCTATTTCCCAAACTGATGACTGAGTATAGTCATTTATTTCAGCTCTTTCTCAGCATGTCCCTTGCCAGGGAGCAGCCAAAGGGTGGAATGAACATGTTGAGAGAGGGATACGTTATTTTCAGCTGTCCCAAGTTTCAAATGTGACAGCAGCAATATTTGATCTCAGTCTTCCTGGTCTTTAAAAACTTTGAGAAGAGAGTAGAACAACCGGTGGAAGTCTGAGGGAGGTAGAGGTGAAATAAAACTAGAGATATCTGAAGAGACTCAGCCATAGAAAAACAATAATCTATCAGTCTAAGAGGAGCCACAAGCTAAAGATGAATCCAAGAAAAGCTGACCTATATTAAAGTAATTAAAACAAACTCTGAAGGAATGCATATCCTTTAATATTTTCATTTGTTAAGGTAGACACAAATTTAAAACTAGTTTAAATCTAAACCAGATAGAAACACAGAAACTAATTTGGATCTCACAAACTTTGTTGTAACCAGGGATAACTTTAGTAAAGTCCGTAAAAAAGTCCCACTATAAAAATGGAGTGAAAAAGTAATACGAAGTAGTCTAGAAGTTTTTGAAAGGTGTATGAGTCTTCAGTGCTGGACTCTGGTGTCCGGAGTGAAATATAAAACTTTCGTACTGCATTTGCTCAGTATTTGAAATTCCTCGCAGGGATAATTTTGGTGCCTTTTTTTAGTGGAATAGAGTACTCACACAGGGCAATATATCACAACAGTGAGTTCTAGATATGATTAATTTAAAATATTTTCATGACAACAAAGGATATCATGCTCCACATAACTTCTATGACTTCAGAGTTCATGCTGGATCTAATAACAGTTATAGTTAACGTAACTGATGTTTTTAAGCTTGATGTTGATTTCTGATAGTTAAACTCGAATATATAGACATTGATGGTTCAGGAGGACAGATCAAATTAATCTCCATTAATGTTTCTGATCTTGCTGTTTTGAGCTTGTGCCAAAACCAAAATACATTTTAAGTAAGAAACATATATATGTGATTTAATTTCTTTAATTTTTTAAATCTAGCTTGAATACCATCTTGTACACCTTTGATGGATACAGCTTCAGGTAGCATCCATTTTTAATTCTTAGTTCGTGCACTAGAGGGTTCCCTTTCCCTCCTATTATGTAGAAGTTCCTAAATAGTTTAGCATATATATTTAGACTAGCAGTGAAAAACATCAAGTGTGGTTTTGATTTGCTGCTGTTTTAGGTAGAGGAGTTTATTCAGCACATTAAACTTTCACTGTATGAAGGATTTAAACTGTAATCCTGCCTCTAATAGGAGGATATGTAATAGTATCCCATATTTTGAATCTATTCATTTACAGATATAAATGTTTCAAAATTCTTGAGTTATATGTGAATGATATTTACTAAAATAAATCATATTTTTATATACTTATTTCCAGATTATTTTTTTTTTTTCACAAAAACACAAATCAAAACACAGAGATACTATTATAGCATTATAATAAAGTTATGGTAAACTAAAATACATAAGAATAAATAAATATAAAGCAGATTTTTTTCCTTTTTAAATCTTTTTCTATGGATTAAAATCAAGTGAATTTAAATGTTAAAAGTGTGTCATCGTGTTCTCTTTTTCAAATATGAAAAATCTAATCTGTCAAAATATACTTGCCATGGTATTATATTTATTTGCATTTATTATACAATACAGCAGAGATTTTGTTTGTATGATTGCTTGAGTAGTAGTGTCATCAAGATTTTGAGACACCTGTTAAGGCTGAGACTTACTTCTGTTCAGTGATTGACTTTACCCTCTCAGAAGTTTCTGTCTTACATTTAGAACAAATCTAGGAGTAACAGGAATTTTTCTGAGGAGGGGAAAACAGTAAAACTCTAAAAGCATACTATATTTCTCTAGTATCTTACACCCCTCTAATAATAACAACAGCAAACTTCTTTCAAATCTTCTGTTGAATCAAAACTCCTGAAATGTTAGAGCATTTATTATAGCAGGCAAGCAGGTTGTAGTGTAGTGAACCTTTAAATTTATCCCACTCCTCTTTCTAGTTGTTTTTTTCTGTCCACATCTTTTTCTGTGCATTCAAGTCTAAGGTAATCTAAGTAGGACTCAATGACAGACTGAAGGCATGTGTTAGATATCTATGTATAAATATCAACTCAATACAGAGTTAGCTAACACAGAAGATGATGCAGACAGCTTTTCAGTTGACAAAATCTAGGTGTCTTTGTTAGAGTGAGCTGGATATTTCTCCAGATTCTAGTGGTTTCTTTAGTTAGATTTCCATTTTGACCATAGTGGGAGATAGCTAAACATCCCAGACTATGTGGGCACATATAGTCATGTATCTACAGTCAGGACCTGAACCATCTTCCTAAAGTGTTGAAAGAGAAAATATTTGTTTTCCTATCTATTTTCAGATAGAAAATAATACTATGGGTTAATAATACTAAATACTTATAATATTTCTAATAGTAATACTATTACATAACTTTGTTACACATAATACATTCAGTGCCACTTATAAAGGTCTTGGCATCCAGGAATTCTGCACAGATCTTGTAGATATTACACAGGACCTTCAAAGAAACCCATGCTTCTCTAAAAGCAGAAGCTGGACCCCATAAGTTAAAGCATCTCAAAAAGCAATAGTTATCTTAGCGTAAGCAACTGAGTAAAACCCCAAGTTTCTTGCAAGTGAAAAGAAGGAAAAAGAAAAAAAAAATTCAATGAAAGAAGGAGTAGCTGTATCTAGACTTGCCTATTGGGATGTGATACAGCACGCTCTGCAGCGAGAATGTCTTTCATGCATCTTCTTTTGGAATACATAAATTCCAACATTCAGAGAATACAAAAAAGTTCCTTTGCATACAAACCATGATGCCCTGGAAAGAAGTCTGCTGCCCTCAAATTTTTCATCCTAATAATGGCTCTAGCAGTATCTCCACACCTGGGAATGGATAAGCATGCCTCAGTAATGTAACATTGTCATAGCCAAAATAATTCTGATTACATCATCACTATAAACATAACTTCTCTTTGTTTGTATAAGTATATGGAAATGAAATCACAAAGTATTCAAGTAAAAACATGTTTTCTTAAACAAGCAAGGCACATACCTACAGCTGAGCATAGCTATTGTTCATATCTGCATTTATAGTCTAAAAACTAGCAATGCAACCCAATGCAGCCTTTTGTTATTGCTAAGTCTCATTAACCTCCTTTTGCATTTACAATTACTCCAGCTAAAGTGACATAGTAGTTTGCTAAGCTAATGCCAGATGCTTGTGCCTGTCAGTTCTTCCTTAACATTTAAATATTAAGCCTTTGCTGGTTCCTTTTCTGTCTAACTTCTTAATCTTAACTCCTATCTTACAACTTTGAGTGTTCATTCACATGATTGCAATCACTACATTCATAGTAATTTAACAAGTTACCATTTGTCAATTGATCAGTTTAGTCATGATTTGTAACCTTCAAAATGTTTAATGTGCTTAGTACCACTTTAAAAAGGTATCTCATTTCACTTGCAAAGAAGCATGATAGTTTAGAGAAAAGAAGATGCATGTATGTTAATTGCCTTGGCTCACTTCACAACAGGTAATTTGATAAGCAGCAGTAATTTGATCAGCTGAAGTAGTCTGAACATATTCTGAAACCCTGTAGACATAGACACAAATATCTCTGGGAATGTGGTTTGTGGACTAAAGGTCCCCACCTGTACATTTAGCCCTTTTCCTGAAGGTCACTATCACTAGAGTAGAGTTAGTTACATGTATGTTGTATGTACTCCTCTTTTGCCTCAGTACAAAGTCAAAGGACTTTATTTCAACAAATATCTACATAATCAGATTTTCTGTTGGGTTTTACTTGGTGGTTTATTGAGAAAAAGTGAAAAAAAAAGTGAGGAAACGAGCTTCGGAAAGCCTATGTAGCACTGGTGATGAGTCAGTCATATAGAGCAGCATGTTGCCTAAAAAAATGAGATCCATATGCAAGTGATTGGTTAAAGCAAGAATAAAGAAAAGAGAAGGTATGGACTGATTATTTCATCTGGGAAGTGTGATCCTCTGCATATGTAGCATTGCACTGCCGACATAGTAGCTTGTAAGACATTTTAATTTTTATTGAAAGTACTCATGAAAGCCTGAGGAATCATATTTGATGGGATAGACAACAGAATGGCACAGTAGAAGATATATTTTTTTTAATTTTATTTGTTATTATAAGTAGGATGGTGCCAACTTTCAGACATTACCTAAGAAGTCAGAATTTGGGTAATCAGCCTACTGATGACTGGATAGGCCTGTATCCACACATATGCTAGGTTTACTCTGCAAGCATATATTATTAATTTGTTTGTTTGTGAGTGTGCATATTAATAGTAACAGACCACTGATATCCATGTACATATTCAGCTATCCATGGATATAGAATCATTATCCTTTCATCATTCATTATTATTCTTTTCCCATTCAACTAACATCCACCTGACATTTACTGAACAGAATAACATTAAAACATAACACTTGAAGCAGTGTGGTTACATTAAAATTGCATATTTATACAATAAGCATGATTTCATTACAAATTTAATAAGATTTTTTTTTAAAGGAAACACATTTTGTGCACTGCACATGGATATAGATTCCTCTAAACAGAATGAAAGAAATGGAAGAAAAGAAAAAAGTTGTATTATTGCATTTCTTTACCACCTCCACTGTAAAACATATTCAACAGAATTGAATATTCCATATTCACCATAAGTGAAGATCAGGTT
>NW_008590385.1:104315-143872 GCF_000691845.1 Merops nubicus | reverse complement strand
CCCTCCCCTCCCCTCTCCCCTCCTCTCCTCTCTGTACTCCCCTGAGGAGGGAGGTTCAGGGGGAGTGTCAGTTGAATCTTCTTGCCTTACCACAAAATTTCAATATACTGATGTCCAGTACAAAATGGAGTAGAGCTAGAGATCTGCACATGTCACCTAAAAAGTTCTCCAAGTTTTAAAGGGGACTCTAAAGATCTGCTTCAACTGGAGCAGCCTAGTTGTGTGTATACATACGTAGAGCCAAACACATACACACACTTTGAGGAAAGCAATTATAGTGCATAATGAACAAAACATTTTAATATATATATTTTTTAAGTATTTCTTTCAGCTCTGTAGTTCATTTTTTAATCTAGAATAACACATATATTTCTTTTTGTAATGAGTGTGTATTATCATGCAGATTCCACAGCTATTAGCAAATCTTTCAATCAGCAGAAAATTTTAACTCTTACTTACCTTGCTGTGACTCTTTCTTGATTCATAAGTAAAGTAAATAAAGATAGGTCTTGCACAGCCAAGTGCCTCTTGACTCCAGAAATACTATAGTGCATTTATCCCTCAGCTGGGAGCTCTGGGAGTAGTCCAAAAGAGCTCATTTTCTGAACGTGAAAGTGGGGGGTTCATACTAGTTTACTAACTGCTATACAGAGCTGACTTAGGTTTGTACCTATTGTTATAATCTTATTTACAATTTGGGTTTCAATATCTCATTAAGGCCACGGGCTAAGTTGGTCCCTGATGATGTCAGATATCATTTGAACGTATCTCATTTGAAACACAACAGAACTAATGAATAATATTGAAATGCAGGAGATTGTATCTGTAAACATGGAAGAACATGTGTTTACTCTCTTGTTTGTGGCATCAAAATAATTTTACAAAAAGCATTAAAATTAATTTCAGCCCCACAGCTGCTTTGTGAACTAAGGAAATATTATGCATGCTGAAGGGTTAATACAGATGATATTTATCTCTGTGCCAAAATAGGTTCTCTGTGGAAAAAAAAATAAAAGCAAACAAAACAAAACCAAACAAACAAAAAAACCCAAACAAACAAACAAAACAAAACAAAACAAAAAAGCAAACAAACAAACAAAAAACCAAAACCGTGATAAAAGGTTACTGGTCTTTTGAAATTACTTCATATTCTCATCTGCAATTTCTTCATCAATTCCTCTTTGTCTTGTGCAATTTGGTATTTCTAATTTCAATTTAAGGTTTCAGGTGAGAGAAAAAATAACCACGCATATTGGAAGTTATTCCAGAAGTTAATCACCCTTATTGTGATAATATATACTGTTCTTTTATTAGACACACATTTGAAAGTGTGGTGACAAGAACTGCAAATTACTTTCTTTTAACATTATCACTGTCACATGCAGATATATGTGACTTTCCAATCCTACACTGCACATCCAGGTACAAGAATTCACAAAATGCTCAAGTTCTGAGAGCCACTATGCTATAGTAAGAGTCCATTTTCTGTTGGTTATTTATTAGGACTCTAGGATATTTTTAGTTATCCCTGCTGTCCATAATTTTGTTGTGAGGTATTTAGGTTTTCAAATGTATCTTCAGTCAGCTGCTCAGTCCTGTTGCAACTTTATAATGCACATATTTACAATATTCACTGAAGATATTAGGCATTGGTTCTTCACTTACAATTTCTTTTTCAGATTCTCAGTGTTCTTTAACGTGTTTAATACATAAGCTGTGTCGATTTTGTGTCATGCTAGGTTTTCATCAGAGAGATAATAGGGAGAGATATTTATACAGAAATTAAAGCAAGTATTTTAAAAAGTTATCTTTATCTACTGAATTTGTAATATCATCACAGAATGATATGAAATTTCCTAAGACCTGGTTTCTATTAAACAGTGTTGATTGGTATTAATCATGCTACTACTCAATCCAACTGATTGCCTCTTTTAACATTATTTTCACAGTTTTTCCTTACAATGATGTCATGTTGAGACAATCCCACTTCCTTGAAAAGTCGACTCATTATCTTTTTTCTAGATTTTAGAATTTCTTCAGTGTTATGGTAGATATTGTACTTCAGAACTCTTGTCCAGAGGAAACCCTCAGACCATTCCTTAGAAATTCTAAACCACAAGTAATCTGATCTTTCAGATTTGGAAACAATTAATTCTCATTGGAAAGATGTGTCTGTTATGTTATTTATATCAAAAATGAAATTAAATGATCACAGAATTCTCTGTGCTTCCATGAGTTTGGGATGTAGGAGGTATTGCCATGGGCTGTTTAGACTACAGTGGAAAGTGAAGTGTGTGTATGGTGAAGTTTAAAATTAATGCTACCTCATCATAATGTTTTGGTTATTAATTAATGCAAAATTAATCCAAAAATGAAACCAAATAATTATTAATTCGTATCCTTAATAAAACTATACAAACATCAAGACAATTTTTCTGATTAATTTTTAAACTGTGCAGCTGAATGGTAACAGTAGAATCTTCTGTATTTCAAATCAGATGTGCCTTATATCTTGGGTATAGTTTGGCTTATTTTATTTTTAAATTCATTCAAGTGTATAGTTCTGCTTTTCCATTTCCTTACAGCTTCTTTAAAATTTTATTTTGACATTGACAAACTGAATATACAAATGCCAACAGAATTCTCATACTGTGTTGAGAAGCGTTTTAGTAGCCTGGGCAACTGTATGCTGAGAGTTTGAAATGCTGCAGGCTCTTTTTTTTTTTTTTTTTTTTTTGTATTGAGCAGGGATGCTGCAAAATTAGAGCATATTTATTGCTTAGGTTTAAGTAACAGTCCAACGCATTTAAAGTTTGCATCATAAATTCAATTTACTTTCTCTATCAAAATGGCCAATATGAAGTTTTCTTCTTGCCTAGGTTAGAAAAGAGTAAGACTTGCTTGCTTTGAAGAGTTGTCTGGATTTTGAAAAGTCAACACTTCCAGATTGCCTCGTTTGAAATAAAGGGTTGTATGGTCTTGCAGTATTTTAAAAACAATCAAGGGAATACTAATATTTTATTGTTCCTGTGTTTGGTACTTAAAAGAGAATCATATCCATATTTTGCAGCGTTTTGCCAGTTTCCTTAAGGCTTTTTGCAGCGTGCATTGATTGTTGCTACTAATTGGAAAAGTAATTGAAACATGCCTGCCTCTTGTGTTTTACAGCCATGCATTGTCATTAGCAAAAGCAATGCCCTCTGACCCCAAAAGCTCTCAGGGGTCAAAATATATCATTATATTGGAGCACAGTGTTTCATAACAGAAACATAGCAGTAGTACAGCTTAAACATTTTGGCATTTTTTTTTAGTGAAAAGAATAGCTTATCAAAGAAAAGAATGACCTGCTAACTATATTTCTCTTACACTTTGAGTAACTGCTGGCAAAATACAGAGTCCTGAGATGTACTGTGTAAATATTTTATGAAGGAAGCTTCTCCAGCAGAGAAGTTAATAATTTAAAATATGATGTACTACATACTGGGTTTTAGGCATAGACATTTAGTAATAAATTTGTATTTTGTATGAAAGCCTAGTAAATGACTCCCTTGCCACATATTTTGTGTTACAATTGTGTTTGCTTGTCTTCCTTCATAAATTATGCCTATGTATATGCATGTCACAATAAACTTGGATTTTTAAACTAGGCATGATTCCAGGGTCCATTTAGAAAGGACTGTGGGTCACACCTAAAAACATTGTAGCCCCCAAGTCAATGGTGTATGCCTCCAAGAGGAAAGTATTTTGTTGGAAATGTACATTTATTTTGTATTTCCTTCTGAATCTTCTTCTGCAGCTAATGGGGTGATTCAAGGAAGAATGGTCCCTGCTTTTCTGTCTGCATCCCAGTTGAGGCACATAACTACCCTGGACTGAGCTTTCCATGCACTTTGTTTCAAAAGCTAATTTATGGTATTTTGCATACTACTTAAACTCCTTGGATTGTTCAGAATAATGTTGTTGTGATGAATTCTCACATTATATTTCCAGTTTTCGTAGGATTCATGCTGTGGCAAAAAAGTAGATAGACCACACAACAGTAAATCAGTGTAAGGATGGCCTTATAAACGCGTCAGTCAAAAAATCTTTTAATTCTTCATCTTTAAAATTTTATTTGCCAATTCTGCTGTTTGTATTGCACCCTTATCTTTTTGTCCTTAGTTGCACTTGCTGTTCTATTATCCCGTGTGTAGGGTTTTTTAATATGAAATTAAGTCTGTGTAGAAGTAACTAGAGAGAGAGAGAGCATCCGGAGCAAGTAGCTACATTCCAGTATGTCAGAATAGGTTTGCTATCTCCTACATGTATGGTATATATGGCTGCAATATAATAAAATATTTAAAGTTCAGATTATATCTCTTCTGTACTAACATCCAGACATTTTCTGTCAGATAGGAGTATTCTATCTCAACATTAACTATCTCTCCACATCAGATAATGCTCCCTATTTGTATTTGTTAATGAGTGCAGACATTCATATTTTAGTACCTGATGGGGATGTAAGAGACAGAATATAGATTTTTTTTTTTCCCCCCTAAATTAGAAAATTATCTGAACGGATGGTTGATTAATAATCATTCTAAATTAAAGTGCTTTCATAAGCTACCATACAGAACCTCACTTTTAAAAAATCAATCTTTCAAAGCTGTCACTTTTGTCATTTGTTAAGCATTTGTTGAGGAGGAAAGAGAATATTTGTCCTAATTCTGAGCTCCCTAGGCTGTGCCAAGAAAAAAGGGGGGAAAAAAAGTCATCCTGCTAATGCACTGTATTGCAACAGAGATTAAATTGATCAGTCTGCTTAGGTATTTCCAGAGTGTCCCTTGCTGTAGTATCTGGGCTCTGTATTGATGTGCTGTACAGTGCACTAATAGGTAATAGAAAATATTTGAATAGCTAGCAATATATCTAATTCCACAAATGACTTTTACCATGGTGGATTATTGAAATCATAAGCTTGGTGCTTGAAAGGTCTGAGACTTTGCTGAAATGCTAAGAAGAAAGGAGGAGCAAATTTCTCAACTTGCATTAGCCTTTTTTGAGGACATGGTGGCTCTGAGCCTGCCCAGGGAACTTTCCCACAGACGTTTATTGCAGGACTGGGACTGAAACCGAGGGTGAGAGACAATAATTTATAAGTACTGATCCTGGATCTGTCATCTCCTCTCTGAGTGGTTTTAACACAGAATTCTGCCGCAATTTCCTCTTCTTAATGAGCCAGCAAGGATGAATCAGTTAATGTTTGAACATATCTTTGAAAATGTTACAGGCTGTTCTTGTTTGACTTTCATTAAGCTTTTATTTTAATTTAAGACGACAAGTCAAACACAAAAGGTACTCAAAGTACTTAATATTTTGGCCAAAGCCTATTTAGAAGACTGTACCTGGATATCTTAAGAAAAAAAAAAAAAAGGGAGAGTAGAGAGAGAGTGGGAGAGAAACTGGATAAAACCTAAAACCTTAAGTGCATTTGCTAAGCTCATGTCTCCTGGTATGACTGACCTGGAATACCTGATGCTGAAGCTCTTTGCAGATAGTCTGATCCTGAGTCTTGCACAAGGCCCAGCACACACTCTAGTAGGAATTTGTATTTTTGCTGCAGGTGAACTTCCCGTCATAATGGATGTGTTCAATAAGCTCTATTTATTGACTTTAAACACAGAGTTTCAGTTCTTAGAGTGATTCAAGGAGTTTTGGACACCGAGACCAAACAAACGCCATTTTTGACCTCTTCATAAATTATAAATATGTGATTCAGGAGCCCAGAGCGTGGCTGCGTTGTGTTTTTCTCACTTGAAAACGAGGAAGGAGCGCTCGCCTGGGCAGGGTTGTTCTTTGTTACTTTCATCCTCTGTAGTTTCTTTTATTGCCTTTGGACATGCCGTAAACAAACGCCAATCTCTGTCCTCTGTCACATTAACTCACAGACTGCTCAGCAGTCCTCAAAGTCTCACAAAGGTCATAACATTTCTTTAATCATATTTTTCTTGCTTTCCTTGTGGCTTCCCAGTTTCCATGCTTTTATGTCCAAAAAAAAGCATATGATATTAACATTTGGGTATTTGATATGTTGATCTCTCCAAGAGGAAGCTGAAAGCAGACCAGATCACAGTTTGTTGATTGTGTTTGTTCTGATTTTATATTGTATGTAATTAATCTCATGCTTCATGAAAGGGCCAGAAATACTTTGACTTTGCAAAGCAGGTGGTTGGGGAACAGGGCATTTGTCTGAAGTTTCAGAGGTGTCACATCTTGGGAAGTGCTGATGCTCCTCATCACACTGACAAATACTGATTGTGCACTTCATGCTTAAACTCAAGGATGAACTGGCGATGCCTTTTCAAGTTAGGACACTTTTTCTGAAGGTCTTATTGGTAGAGACCTGTATATGAAGGAGAAAGGTTTGCTTTCATTTATAATGTGAAATGTATTCCTTAAAGGATCCATCTAGGCATTTCATGTAGCCTGAGTCTTTGCTGCCTGTAGTCTCTCTTTTGATGACACGAGTTTCTTATGCTTTTATTGTCTTTTGTACTGAGAGGTTTAGTTTTTTCTTAGAGGACTTTGTAGCTTTTGAGCTGTTCCTGGCAAGAGAGTAGAAAAGGAGAGGACTCGGAAGTGCAGTCTTGTTAAGGCTGAGGCTACAGGGAGGAGGGATCAGTGGATTTTGCTGACCTTTCAGTCCTGGGCTGTAGTGAGACATTCACCTCCTGAAAAGGCAAAACCACCTGTGTGTACCTACTAAGTTTGCAGACTAAAAACCAAAGGGGTGCTGTATTTCTATGTATGAAGTCTAGGATCTCAGAGGTCAAACTTTTGTTATTTCACTGTGTACTCAGAAGTTTAATGAAACAAACTTTCTATTAGCACTCCTCTCCCCAAGATTTATTTCCTCCAGTAAATTCCGTCTCTGCACACTTGTATGATTTCTCCAGGCTTTCTCCTCATTCTCATGTGGTTTTCCTTCCTCTGTACTTTTGCTTTCACTTGGCTGTGTCTGGTCTTACCTCAGTTAAAATATTGGTCTTCACCTTTCTAGTCTCATTCTCATCATGTAGAAGTTCTTTCTACATTTTGATATATACTAGTTCAATTTTGGTTAAAGTTTCCTTATACCCAGTAAAAAGAAAGAAGGCTTTACAGAGGGCATGTCCTCTGGGACCCTTAGGTATCTAAGGTAAGTTTTACAGCTATCATTCATTGTCTCTCTATACTGATTTCTCTACCTAGATTAAAAATGGACGACTTTCACTCCGAGGTTTAACTTGTCTAAAATTTCAGTGAGATGACCCTTACCATTATTATTTAGTTTACATTGCCCCTTTGAATATCTTTGTTTCTTTACAGATTTTCTAAAACCCATTCTTCTTTCCATCCTTTCCTCATGTTTCTTAAGGCAATACTGTCACATTTTTATTATCCTATTCTCCTTTTTCCCTTTAGATTTCTGCATAAGTACTTCATCATCCTTTAAATCTCCTGACGTCTTCATAAACATATGTTTATTTCTCTTGCTCCCCGCCTGAGGTTCCCTTAGCTCTTCTCTAATTTAAATTTACTCTTCCAAAAATTGCTTTCTCCCACATGAGTTCTCCACACTCCTCTGCATTTCTTTCCTGGCTGATCTGCAGAAGAAAATAAGAGCACAGAGGCAGAAATGTCTTGGATAATGTCTTTCCTACTTTTACACAAGCTAAAACACAATCGAAGAGTGCTCAACCTCTTTTCACTGTTGTGCTCTCCTCCTCCCCAGTCACTCCCTCCAGCATCCTACAACACTGCTAGGAATTTCCCCAGTCCATTTTCTGTCTTCCTGCAGAAAGCAGGTGGTCAGATGCCATGGAGGGCAAAAACATGGTTCTAACCCATCCAAGAGCAGATGTGTGTATTGGCCTGCAGTAATAGCCTAAAACCTTTAGAAATCCTCTCCCTTTACTCAGAAACAGCTATTTCATCCTGATGTCGTTAATATTTGCCTCCTGCAGTTGCCTATTATTGTTTAAAGTCTCTGACACATAAAACCAAAGTCTTTATTTGAGAGGGAGTAAGCAGGGGAAAAATATACATTCCATCCAGCCATTTTGCTCTGTTGCCATATGTGCTTCCTCTCTGGCTTCTTCTCCTGACTCTGAACCCTACTGTTGCAGCCGTGGCGGCAGCAGGCCCCGCCCCCCCCCCTGCCACTCCCAGGCCTCCCACAGGCACTCTGTGGTGGGTTCTGCCTCAGCACCCCCCAACACCTCACCCGCCCTTAGCTTCCTGCTGGAGCACTCCTTTCTTGTTTCTCATCTGCCTTACACCTTGTTGGAGCAGAGGAGTGAAAAGTCCTTCTAAAGGGGTCAGGTCTTAAACAAGTGTCTTTAAATTCCGCTTACCAGACATCGGGCTCATCCTGCTCTATGCCACCTAAGATGAGAGTTGTAGTAATTTAATTGTAACACTCTCCTTCTACCAACTTGGTCAATAACTGAATGATATGAAAGGTCAAGGTTTACAAACGAGTGAACTCTGCTCTTGGATACTGTTGTTCCCCTACTTGCTTTTCCCATTGAAAAGTAATTGCTTTGAGCACCAGAAATGATTACAGAAGATTACACCTTTTAGAGCAGCTTCAGATCTTGTTCTGAGGAGGTACACAGTCTATAAAATGTTGTATGCCTCACCCAGCAATTACTCACTTTGTTGTAGCTAATTTCAGAAAGCATAAATTGCCCATTATTTCTGAAGAGTATGGGTTTTTTTTTGATCAGCAGTGCTGAAAGTGGATGCTTTTCGAACAGATTTTCATATGGTTTCCTCATAATCATACAAATGAGAAATAAAATATTATTTTCCATTTCTCACAAAGTTTTTTTTAGAATTTAAAATTTAATTCTTTTGTTTTAAAATTTGTTGATGGACAAAGTTTAGTGAAATGTTGATGCTGCCTTTAATACAAGTTTTTAATTGTTCCACATTAAAAATATTCCACTATGAGGATGGAATTGCACCATACTATCTCAGGCCAGACAATTTAATCCACAATAAAAAAGATATTTTGTTAAATATTCTTTTTTTGTTTCATGTCAGTATCACAAAGTAGCATTGATATCATCTTGCGTGGCAACTCATTGCGGGATGTCGTTTCTCGTGAGGGAATATATTCTTACTTCTGGTTGAATTTTTGTGGTTTATATCACAAAATACCTCATTCGGTGAAAAAATCCAGCCTGTTTGGGAGAATAGCCACATAAAGCACTTCAACTGCAGTCCATGAGAGCCTGCAGCAATTTGGGAGAGCACAGGTGTTCCTTGAAGTGATCCCAAATGGAACATGTACAGTTCAGGTGAACTGAAATGAATGTTTTGATTTAAGGAATGATGAAGTATTTCATTTTGGTAGATAACTTCGGAACAATATTTTTCACCATTTCTGCATTGCGTTTTTTTTCCATAGCTGCTTCTCTCATGGAAGAATCTAATATTTTGACTTTTTGTCCCAATCTGAATTTTATATCACATAGAAATTCTAATTTTTAACTGGCTTTAGAAATCAGTAACTTCCAGTGCATATTTCAGAGGTATTGGAAGTACTGTCTTTAGGAAAATGAGACAGACATCTGTCCATGTAAGTGTCAATCTAATGTATTATCAATACAATGTAAATTTAAGAGACTTGATTGGATCATGCAAAAGAAATTCCCTTAAATTATTAAAACCAACATAGCTGAGTTTGAATGAAGAAGCTGTTGTACTGTACAGAAATACGTAGTATTCTGTCCTCTTGTATCCCCATGGGAGGATGGAACAAAGAACAGGCTGCTCTGTTTGTATTGCTGTGGGGTGGCAGTGTCCAGCGCTCACAGAGTCACTGTTTCAGACACATGGGATCATAATTTTAAAAACAGATATATTTGGACAGTGAGAAGACAGAGCACGGTAAGAGCCAGAGTACTAGAGGAGCAGGAAACATAAATTGCAGCTAACTCTAAAGGACCATTGTGTTAAACTGGAAAAAAAAAAAAAACGGTGTCTGAAATGAATTTATGAATAGGAAATTCTAGGATAGCTGAATATCTGAACAGCTGAGCGCAGTGTGAGCAAATAACTTGCTGTTCTACATACCATAGCCTGATTTTGTTTTGAAACAGAGTACAATGTTTGTCCAAGACTTTCAGCTGTCTTCCCATGTTGCCGAGTGGGTGTGCATATGCTCACACATGTATGGTATTGTGCACTTCCTACATAATTGTTCAGATCATCCCGCTTGTTAGATCTGTAACCTCGCACTATAACATAATAAAAGTGGAGTAGAAATGCTTACGTCTCTAGGGAGGTCTCTAGAAGTTTATTCCTTTGCTCATAAAAATAAACCTACCTAAGCTCAATGTTTTTTTCTGTTAACAGGCATTACTAGGAACTGACTGATCAGCAATACTACCCACTTACATCTGGCATTGAATTTCCCAAAGATATAGCTTTTTCATTATCTTGGAAAAAAAATAAAAAGTCTTTTATGGTTATAGGGTAAATCCTACCCCCTTAGTGCCCTGTTCAATATATAATATTCACTGTCAGCTCTTTATGCTGCAGCATCAGATGGCATGGATCTAAAAAGTAAGAGCCAAAACTCAGAACAACAGAGAGCTATAAAAGAACCTCCAAATGTAGTAAGTGCCTTATAAAATAATTAAGTTTTCAGTTGATACATACCAGCAAAAGACAGATGGACAAGAAATAGCTAGAATTGTATGTAGTGCAATGACCATGAAATCCAGAATGCCAACTGACAGCAGATGAGATCTGATTTATCAGGTAAGGTGTCTTAAATAGCAGCTTTCAGAAACTGGGAGGAACAATGATTCCTGATTATGGAAAGAAGCAGCAAAATACCTGCTGCTTTTGTCCCAGTTCTCTTATGGAAACGGGAAGAAGCAGGCAGAACCCATAAAAGGTGACACCTCATGTGAAGTCTAATCCTGCTGGTTTACCACTGAGGATAATGTTAATTTCCAACTGCCAGTGGCATTTACTATTCTGAATATAAAAAAAAAAAAATCTCCCTTGACTGGTATTTTTGACTGCTGATGAGTTTTATTCCGCTGCTTGCTGGATACTCCAGTTCCTGTTGACTGCCAGGGCACTGGGGACATGGCAACAGTTAAAAAGCACTTCTCAAAACATGTAAATGCAAGCATGTGAGCCCTGGTTCCTGTGCACTGCTTGAAGTCAACTTCTAGCTAGGTTGGTTACCTGGGAAACAGCTGTCAGCACAGTGGAAAGGAATCTATTTAGTGTGGTGGATAGGCGATGGTTTAAAAGAAAAAAAGAGAAACAGGAAAAAAAAAAAAAAGGGAAAAAGAAAAGCCCATTGCTCCATAATTTAGCTTTTTATGTATATAATAAAGAAACAGGAAATAGAGTGTACTTTTAAAGAAGTTTGTTAGGAATAAATTATTCCCTGAACTAAATAGTCTGAAACTGCAGAAATTATTTCATTTATGGACAGGGTCTTTTTGTAAGGGATTTAAATTTTAGTAGTAGCATAACATTTGTTTGTAACAACAATGTTGAAAATAACATAATTTCTGCCAGTTATTTTCTATTTCTAAGCTGCAAGTATGCCATAGTGGAGAATAGTTAGGTTGCTGACAGTTTTTATCTTCAGGGTTCCTCCAGAAGCTTTAGTCTTTAGATCACCCCTCCAATGAAGTTAAATATTGTTGGATTTTACCGACAGTAGTTCCTGAAGCTGCAGCAGAGATGTAGCTTTTCCAGAGTTGTCAGAATTAAGAACTCCTGGCTTCTGCTCTGTGCTCGGATTCACTGACCTGTGTCACATCTCAAAGACAAAAGCAGAAAAGACAGTGAAATGAAAAAGCTGGTTGTCTTGGCACCAGTTATCATGCATTTCTGATGACCTAATGATAATGTCACCATCAAAGCTGCAGTTGTTGCCTGTATTGCTATGCAGTTTCTGTCTTTTTAAAGGGGATTTCATGCTGCTGTTTTGTCAGAGAAGGATAACCACATCACTCTAAACTACATAAAAGTACATGCCTGTCTATCTTCCTTGTTCATAAATGTCTGGTTTAATTGTTGCTAATGTTTCAATTAGAGATGAATTCTGAACATCTCACCATTGATTTGTCTTCCTCATATGACCAAACGGGCTTCCAGAGTTTCATTGCAGAGTTAACTTTTGTAGGTTCCTCTTCTGCCTTAACCCTGACTTCCTTAAGGCTACAAGAGGAATTAAGTACCTCCATTCTATTGATGTACAGTGGGCATGGGACACCATAGGGATCACTTTCCATTGAAAAACCCAGACTCCTGCCCCATGTCAGCTGTCCGTGCCAGTGCTGGTGCTCACAGGAGGATCAGGTAGCTGATCTTCCTGAAAGAGAATCCTGTAGAAGAAGAGAATAGAAAAGAAAGAAAAAAAACCGATGGCTTTTCATTCAGCTCATTGATTTGGATATATATGATTAAAATGCAGGAAGTTTTGTGTATTGTATAATTTAAATGTGTTTGTTCATGAGTAAATATGACAAAATTTGGGATGGAACAGCTTTGAGCTATTAAACAAAAAGGAAGTCCCCTATGAGTTTCCAAAGTAAAAGAAAAGAACATGTTTGTACCTGTACATATTGTGAAATTCAGATTTTTTTTCAGAACTGTCTTTTGGAAAACTCCGTTTAGCCCATCAACTGGAAAATTATAATCTCAATTACCATGTATCCTTGTTTTAAGATCTAGTATTTCCTAAGCTTCCAAGATTGGAAGACCTATCGTATACCGTTACTCTGGAAGATCACTGCTCCATGATGTTTAGTTTCCATTGCTAGTATTGCTGATCAATATCCTCAAAACCACAGTCCTTAGCTTAAGTTGAATATCATTATCCTGTAGGAAAGATAGGAAGAAAGGAAGAAAAAATATCCTGGAAGCTATTTGAAGGCAACTAAAGTTAACAGAGAGCAGTTGATGAGAGGAAATTCTGCTAGATGAACACTGTTTATTTCATGAGTCCATACTTCATGGTTCTAGAAGTAAAGGTGCTTATCCTGAACACCATGTATATGGTTTTACTTTTAGATTTATTTTTTTTTAAGCAATCTGATGACAATATTATTGTGTCGATTATACTTTGTGTGGAAGAACATTAAGCCTTGCCTAAAGGAACTAGTCCATATCTATTCCTTCAGGAGTAGCCAAATTTAGCACAAGAGGTGTCTATGAGTCAAATGATGTGACATGGAAAGGTTCCTCCACAGACTAAAAAAATTTCACGTAGCTATAAGCATACTTTTATATTAATGAAGAATACATCTAGGGTTGGAGAGGCTTGAGAAATGGATATTACTGTACAGAATACATATGATCACCCTTAAATATGTTGTGCCTGTAACTGCATATTACTATATGCTCCACACTATACTTAGCAAGTCTGTCTGTCATAAAGCTCTAATTGCTTTATGTGTGAGAACATTAAGCTGCAATAGATTTATATACACAGCTGTTCCATTACTGTGGAACAAGTTTTATCTCCTAATAAATTGATGTTTCTTTTTAGTGTCAACTCAAACCAAAATTTACGCCAAAGAAGGTGAACCTTAACATCACATAATTAGTTCAGTGACACTAGTGGTAATAGAGGGTACACACTGTACATCTCTGAAACATATTGATGGAGAAAAGTTTTGACTTCTGTTAATTGTTTCTTGAAAGCTTAATTGTGATTAAGAGCAGGTTTAATTGGAAAAGGGAAGAGAATCATGACCTTTAAATATACACGGCAAATAGCACGTCTGCATTTACAAGGAGTTGCACCATAACAGAAAAAAAAACCTAAAAGCCTTTTTTAAAACGGGGGCGTGGGGTGGTGTGGTGTGGGGGAGGTGGGAAGGCATCGTGGTTTTGTATGGAGTCACATTTGAGTTAATGGAACACAAGCTTAGACTGCCCTGTACTTTTGATTAGTGTTTAATTAATCTTCTGTAGAATACTCTGATTTGAATTCAACTGGATACTAATAAAGGAACTGATTCACCAAAGAGTTCACATAAATTTGACCTGCCATTATGAAAATTTAAATTAAAATTGTTGATGTTTTGTTTTCTGCTCATTTTATGTCTGCTCTACCTCAAGTGCAAGTAACTTACTAGGAGTTGCAGAGCTGAGAAAAATGTGACCTGAATTAGGCACTAGTAATAGAGCCATAGCTTAATGTAAGACATGCCCTTTGGTTTATTTTAAATGAGTACTGTAAGCTAATGAGTTGTATTGTTCTCTTAGTTTAGGCTTTTACAGCGCTTGCAAAAGAAGCCATTACCTGTAGACAACAAGGGCAAGTATGGTTGCTTAAATGTAATCAGATAACCATCTTACCTTGCTGTCTTTGATTGTCTTGGGTTCAGTCAACAGGAGAAATGAAAGGACGAGTCCTTATGTGAGTTGTGAGACATTATTTTATTTATGCCAATGGCTTAAAATAGTAGCTCGGTTACAAAAAAAAATCTGAATGTTTTTAGGGAGCTGCTCATGCTTCTGTATTGTCTCTTACTCAAAGAGGCAGTAAAAATTATGTCCCAAATTGCTTTAACTTCCTTGGCTTACCTTTCCTTTGTGTGTTAGGGATGGCTGGAGTCGGTATTGCCTACTGTGAAAAGAGCAAGGAGCTGAAGGGGCTCTTGCAGGATTCTCCATTTTACCATCCTAGTGGATATTCACCTCCTACTTGACCATCAGCATAGGAAAAATAAGTCCATAGTTATTTCACTTGAATTTTTTTCTGCCAGCATTTTTCATAGTCATGGTAGATACCATGACTGTCTTGTGTGCTAGTCAGCTCTTCATACAGTAAGCATCTTTGACGTGGCTCTCTCCATGAGTTTAGATGACATACAAATTCCACAGAATTTCTCCAGCTGACATTTGTAAGGTGCTTTTTCTTGTTCAGGTGCTTGGACTTTAGAATTCTGCTCTGATACCTTATTCATTTGGTTTCAGGTGTTTCCAGTGTAGTCCTGTATAGCTTGGCTCCCTTTGCAGTCAGTGGAGATGCGGGCACTGAGCCAAGCACCCACTGCATACATTTGTTGTGGGGAAAAGGACCATTTCACAAATGTGTGTGGGCTCCATTGTGCAAGAGCAAATCTGTTCTTAAACTGTAAAATCTTTGGTTAAGGGCTGGTTGTAGGCAGTTTGTTGCAGATAGGGTCCTGCTATTTGAGTAGTGCTTAATGATGCAGAAATCTGGCAAAAATAATAAGTAAATAACAAAAGGGCAGCAAAATCTGATCTTTGTAGGTCCTACTTTCTAAGGATATTTGTCATTCTTTTCTTACATAGCCTCTAATTCCTGATTTTGGTTTCCCTGAAAAGCAAATTACTGTGCAGCTCAAACATGAAAATCCACAGGAATTTAACTGTACCTGAATTAGAAGCATAGCAACATAAACTGGTCTCTGGAAGTCATGTCTTGCCTTAGTTGCTCAAGGAGTTTCTGTTACCTTTTGTAGGGGAAAAGTCATTTTCAGAGAAGCCTAGTGCTTACACAAGTGATGTGCAATATCTTTTACCTCTGCCTTCTTTACAGGATTATGGTAGTCACATGTGACAAAAAGTACAGTGTGACCTTTACAATATAACCCTTGAATTATAGAGATAACACTACGAGTTTATTTCAGAGATTAATCATAAATACCAGTACAGTTTTGTGCTCAGGTTTCATTAGTCTATCACTTAACAGCTCATCGCATTAATAAAGCTCATTGTATTGAAAAAGATTTTAAAATATTAATTGTAATTCTTACCTTGTAAAGTAATTGAAGAAGGTACACTGAACTTTTAAACTCAAGAGGTAGAAATTTTTTATTTTTTTTTTTTTTTAATAAAGACGTCTTAAAAATAATGTAGCCGTCTATACAGGCCTCTCAGACAGTTCAGCCTACGTGGTTTTTTGGCTAGTGAAGAATGGTCAATGCCAGTAGAAACAAGTCCATAATTTGCATTAAACGGAACAGGCTCTGCAGTATTGCTTATGTTAATAGCTACAGTTACTTGCTTGTAATATTTCATCTTGTCTTTTGGGAGCATGAAAGCATTTTGTAGGTATGTATCAAATTCTTTAGGTCAGCTGGGTTCACAGTTGTACAGGCTCACAGTTCTGTAGCTTCATTTTCTTCTGCTGGCAGGAGTTCCTCTTTGCTGGAAATACCCAAAGGAAACTCTTAAAGAGGATGTGGAGAGCATTAGAATTTCAGGGTATAACTGAGCCTTCTGTCATTTGGTTAATAATTTTACATTTTCTGGTGTTGTAACAATTAATTCCTTTTACTGGAGAATAGTTACGTATGAACTTCAGATGGACTTGCTAGCTGTTTCCCTGGAATATAAATTGCTGGCTTCAGTTTTTTGAAAAATTCTGTTTTCATCTCAAAGTGATTCTGTCATCCCAGCAATGCCTTCAGTCTTAATCTTGAAATAAGAGGGGAAAGAAGATAAAATATCTTAAATAATAAGTAATAACAGAAAATTTTTGGTTTGGGGTGTTGTTTTTCATAGGCATTTGTTTACTGTATAGATCGAATGCTTAGTGTGTCCTTTGACAAGTGCAGTCCATTAAATGCTTTATTCATGAACTGGGATCAAGGGATTGTCTCAGTTCTAGCCTGCTCTCTGAAATAAGATAATACAAGCATTTTCTATTAAGTATTATGCTTTAGGAGAGTGGGGGAAAAGAAGAAATTCTTTAATCTCTTTGATCAGATTTGAATGGCAGAGAAATCTTATGCATTAATGTTTAAAATTAGAGATTTTATCAGCAATCATTTCAGTAACTAGAACTTGGGCTGCTCTGCTGAATAAATATACCTCTTAGTACATGTAATATGTTGATCTCCCTGGAGTTGCTTTTTAATTCACTGTCGAGAAAGAATGAAGAACAGGTAAATAACAAAAAGAAGAAACTGAGTGTTACTGTTGTTAAGCAGCTATGTTCAAATTGGTATGACATGCATCTTTCTGGTAGCCTAGGGATAACTTACCAGATCATTTCTATAGCAAATTCTTTCAGAATCAATCCCTGAATTTCCTACTGGTAACAAGAAGCTTAGAGCTCAAAATTCTTCATTATTTCTTCCCCTGAAACCTTTTTAAAACTCTTGGTCAGCTCTTCAGATGCCCATAAACTCTCAGAGCTCGATTGGATTCAGTGGGTCTAGACAGGTTTGTGCTAGTTAAGGTTCAAGCCCAGCATTGTAATTTAGAGTGCTCTTTGAGTACTGGTATTGCTGTTCTTTACTTAGAATCACATATGTAGCAATTTCCATTTCAGTGGAGCTTATGAATTAGAAATCTCTTTTTTAATAGTGTTCAGGAAATAATTTCTGGTTTCTATACAGGGACTCATGAAGCAAGCGCATGTCAGACGCTCAAACGGCAGCAGAAGGTTCTGGTTTGCAGCAGCTTTTTTGCTGCTGGGCCACCTGCCTGAAGTGTCTGAAATAGAGCTACAGCATATTTTATTAAATTTATTATCATGCTCTAGAAGAAAAAGCATTTTCATGTTTTTGCGATCTGACTGAGGATCTGTACTGTGTGACTAATCTGGTGTGTTTTGGGATCTCTGGCCAGTGCAAATTTGAACGGCAGCAATGCATGCTGCACAAACATGCTTAACATCTTCAAAACTTGTTTTTAGCACTTGCCACTTGGACTGAAATCTTCCTAATTAAAGTTGTCAGAATAAAACAGTATCTTAGAAATCCAACAGAAACTAGGTAATGATTACAAAATAAAGTGATATCAGTTTGGATATATTTTAACATGATGTCAAAACACATTGTCATCAAAATCCCCAGAGACACCATTATGGTGTCAAAATGAAACATTATCAACATAAGACTACAAGAATAACAACATGAAATAATACCATTGTAACTTTCTAATGTAATACCAATATCACGCAAAATAAATTTGACGTACTAAGTGGAATTACTTATTATATATATTTCACTTCTTCCTGTTTGCTAAAAAACATATGGCAATTATGTTACTCAAGAAAATCTTACGGCATTTGCATAGCATTTGCTGAAGTATTGTGAAAGTTGAGACACAAATTAGCCATACTGAGGAGATCTTAACCACAGAAGCTGTTATTTTGCAATACTTGGCTTATCTCAGGCACGGCTATACGTGTCTGTGTACTTCAGAAACCAAAATTCTTAGTTGTTTGTTTGTTTGTTTGTTTGTTTTCTATAAAGGGCAATTACAAACAGTAGCATAGTGTACTTTTAAAGAATCATTAAAATTATAGTAAAGTAAATGAGAACTGGTTTTTATATAGCCTTTATACAGGGTCTCAAAAAAACATCTGAAGGCTATTGTCCATTTACAATTATGTGAATGCAAACACAGGGAGGCTGAGTGACTTAGATTATTTTATTCTAATTATTTTTTCCTCCTAACGATAAAAACAGTTGTGTTATAATACCATGCCAGTTGACTATCACCTTCTACCAATCATTCCTAGTCCTACATTTTCTTATGGTGATTCGTTTTTCATATATAAAATTCATATATAAAACTTGAGCCCAAGCTATCTAGAGTAAGATTCATCTGCCCTAATATAGTTGTCTAGAATTACCCATCTAAACCTGAGCTTGTCCCTCTGCTTCTCTGTGTCGATGAAGAAAAGTAATGAGCTCTCAAGGGTAAGTAATTGCATCCTAAAACAGGTACTGTGAATTGCCCTCTAGAGTAACTAATTTCTCTATAGTTCCCTTAGAAAAAGCCTAGATGAGTAGTTTTAACTACATGCTTGCCTTTAAGATAATTAAAATCGCTTGAGGAAGGCGCCACCTTACCTTCTCCTGGTAAATAAATTAGCTTTCCCATAACCTTTATCAGGCTAATTGTCTTGGTAAACCACTGAAATGGTGTTACAAGAAAATGCAGCATTTCTTCTGCAACAAGAAAAATAAACACCTTGGAGCATTTGAAGTCTGCACTTGGGTTGAGACTAAGCAGCCCAACAACAATAAATATTAGAAATCAGGATTTCTAATCCAATGTTTCAAAACATAGCAAGGCCCTCAGCAATTACTAAGCATCCTGCACAGTACACCTGAAAGTGTATTCCTGAGGAAAATACATTTTCAATATTTCTAAGAGGAAAATTAAGTGAAATAATTTGAAAATACCTAAGGTAGTAAAATTTGAGTTCCCGCTGACTCACTAAATAACCAATTGAATTTCCGGATAAAAGGTAAGTGCTGTTCTTGTCTTTCCTTTCCTGGAACTGATTATTTTTTTGAATATACCTAACTTTATAGCAATTTCTAGATTTAAAGTTAATTGAGACAGTGTAGTGGTAAAGCATGACTAAAACATCTATTTATTAAAATCTTCATCTTTACAATAAAATGCTAAAAGGATTTATCCAGAAATCATTTGTTTTGCAAAATATCATAGTGAGATATTTTAAATCACCATATGAAAATAATATTTAATTAACAATCTTAATTAGTTTTTGTGCTAATCAGTGTAAATCTTAGTGATCACCTTTGTAAGAAGCCAACAGCCACGTTAACTTAGGCACCAATTCAAGTAATCAATCTTATCTTTGATTTTGCTGTTTTCTTAGTTTAGTCATATGAGAAACGAAATGCTTAGGCACTAAATGATGAAATAAGAGCTTACCAGTAAACTCAGATTAAAGTTTTATTTAGAGCTTGCAGATTATTTAGTGCCAAAAATAAAACAATGATTCCATATTTCTCTGTGTTTTATATAGAATTTCTGATATACTACTATTGTTCCTAGCAAAGGGAGTCTCCCTGAGTTTCAGATCTCATTCGACATAGCCTTGGTATTCATAGGCCTGTCATAGAATCATAGAATTGTTTTGGTTGGAAGAGATATTGAAGATCATCTATTCCAACTGTTAACCCAGCACTCACTGCCAAGTCCACCACTAAACCATGTCCCTAAACACCACATCTATATGTCTTTTAAACACTTCCAGGCATGGTGACTCAAGCACTTCCCTGAGCAGCCTGTTCTAGTGCTTGGCAACCCTTTCTGTGAAGAAATTCTTCCTAATTTCCAACCTAAGCTACCCCTGGTACAAATTGAGGCCATTACCTCTTGTCTTATCACTTGTTACTTGTGATAGTGTTAGTGATCTTCAACTCACAGCAACCTCCTTTCAGGGAGTTGTAGCGAGCAATAAGGTCTCCTCTCAGCCTCATTCTCTCCAGGATAAACAACCGCAGTTCCCTCAGCCACTCTTCATCAGACTTGTTCTCATGACCCTTCAGCAGCTTCATTGCCCTCCCTTGGACACACTCCAGCACCCCAATGTCTTTTTTGTAGTGAGGGGTCCAAAACTGAATGTAATATTCGAGATGCAGCCTCACCAGTGCTGAGTGCTGAGGGGCACTCACTTCCCTAGTCCTGCTGTCATTTTGATTGTTTTTAATGGACAGCTTCTCATTTTGCACTTGGAAACTAGTGTAGCATTAGAGTAAGATATAACATAAAATCAACCAAAATATTATTTGGATATTCTTAATGCAATAGCCCCTCTGTGAAAGAGCAGGAATACTGTAATTATATTGGCGGCTGGTAAGGACTGTGGGAGGCATGTGAACTTTATGTAATGTATTGTATTTTTAAATATTCAAGCATTTTAAAGAGATGTGTTTGCCTATACATCACTATTGTGTAGCAGTACACTGATGATGTACTACTTGACACTGTAGTTTTATTCATAGCTTAAAAGAAGATGTCATTTTTAGTGTGGGCAAGTGTTCACAAGAGCCAAAATAGTTGTGTTGTGCTTGGCTAGTTGCTGCACCCCGATGCCTATTGCGTAAGCATTTTCTGTGGTTAAAGAAAAATAAAACATAAAGTATTTGGAGGTTTCCGGTATAATATATGTCAATGCATTAAGAAAGACCTAAACAGCTTGCTTTTCTCCACTCTCATGTTGGCTAGAGCTGGGCTCTGAAACAGGTTTTGTACTGTAGAATGTAGTCACCACACAGCAGTAGCTGAGTTGTGTAAGGTGTGCTGGAGTGGGCTGGTTTGTACCTACATAACAACATTCACACTACACAGGTGGTGTTGGCTATAGACAGATGTTCCTTTTTGCAGATAGCTGCTATGCTTTACAGAGTGGCTGCTCCCTAGCTGTTTCCTGCTGCCCCTCTGCTGAACTGCCCCTGTGTCTCATCCAGAAAGGAGACCAGAAGGAGCTCTCCCTAAATTGCTTCCAGCAAAGCAGCTGGATTAGTTTAAGCACAGACAAAGGCTGACATGGCCTGAAGCCCACTAGGGATCTCTCCAGTGATCCCTTCTGCTGGCACAGGAATGGGCAGCTAGGTCCAGGAGAGGATTTTTTCCCTGTGGTCTTTATTAAATCTCTTTCTATTATGGTGCCAGGGAGTCCTCCTTTTGTTGATGCAGAATAGTGTATGATGCCTAATTGTGGATGTTCATCAGACCTAACAGCACGGGAGCCATCACTGTCCATTCCAGTTAGGATAGGAAGATATTTAGAAATTCAGAGCTCACTTCTCCTTGCCTGCCTTTTGAGGTAATTTTATAGTTCATTTAGAATCAAAAATGAAAATTTGTCCTTTGCTTGATCACCAGTATTTTTATTTTCTTCTTCCATGATTTAATAAATCTTTGTATTTCTTCCATTTTCTTAACAACTTCATAAGAAATTCACAGTTAGTTAGACATCATGTATTTTTTTCTAGGTTCTATGTAGTGTTCTCTTTTGTCTTTCTTTTTTTAATTCAGAAAATGCAATACCCTATGACAGAGTCTGTAACAAGTTGTGGGTGCCTGGAAATTGGCTTGACTTATATCAGCAAAATCTAACAGCTCCAAAGTAAGGTTTAGACTGTGTGATAACCCAGTAGCTGAGTATCTCTTTTCAGATGTTTATAGCAAGCTCCTAAAATCTTTGCTATACTTTTTAGTAGAAGAATTCCCCTGAAAAGTAAGTCTGGATTTCTGTCTCGAGTGTGCAGGCTCTGACAGGCTAATAAGGAAGAGTGATGGTGGCAATAAAAAGGGTCTTGGGTACATTCTTCAGATTTCACTGGTTGTAAAATGATGGCCCTGCTACAGAAGGGCCACAGAGGGACTTGAAGTCAAAACTAGTCTGGGGAGTTTGAAAAGACTGTGTTGGTGAAGTGACCACCTCCCTACCAGCTCCACCTCTCCGTGTTGTTTATGGCCATCATGTCAGAAGCAAGTGCCAAATTAAGTACCTTTTTAACCCAGAGAATAGAGGTCTATGTTTTGATTTTCTAATTATTTACTTTGTTGAAATTAGTGTGAAATGATCAACAAATCCTGACGTCAAAATTTGGAAATTAATTTCTTTTCCTGAAGAAAGCAAGCGTGTTTGGGGACTTGCATGACTTCTTTATGGTATTGGAGCTGATGACTATTACTGTGAAGGTAAACTGGGAGTGACACAAAGCTTCCTGATGAGGTGATTTCACATGCAAACATATTGACATAAATCCCAGGTATTAAATCCTTGTTTTGATGGAATTAATATACTGAAGGTTGTAGGTATGTGTACAGGTAACATGTTAGATCTTGCTTGTCACATTAAGCCAATCCCTGAATTTAGCTGCCTTTAAAAGCTGCAGACTTTAAATTGTACATAATACTTTGTGTTCATTTAGCAAATACGAAATAGGAAGAAAGAAGGATTTTTATAACCTTGTGAACAGTAGAAATAAGCCAAGACTGAAAGAGATCTGGAGGGAAAAAAATTCAGATAGGATGTGTACCCTTCAGCATGCAAGAAGCTGCCCTTGTTAGAAACTAACTTTGCATGCATAATTAATTTGAGTTTCTTAACATTCCATTTCTTACAACTAGAAGAGAAATTGGATTCAGGTGTTTGTTGAACATATGGGGGATTTACTGTGAATTTATGACCTGTGGTTTGAGTGTAAAACCCCAAGATAGTAGCTGGTAAAACCTAATGAAGCTTGCGTAGGGAAGTTATTTTTATTGGCTATTTTGTAATTGATACATTTTTTGATTTTTTTACACATCTCTCCCCCACTTTCTAATACCTTATTCCTAATAAATTTGTTGACACTTAAGAGAAACAAAAGAAGTGTAGGATAAACCTTTCTATGTCTCCTTCCAGATTATAACTGCATCATGTTGCAAGTACATTTGTAGTTTAACAAATCTGATCTCTTGCTCAGCTGATTTTTTTTTTCTCAGACTATAGCAATTCTGTAATCACACAATATCTCTTTTATGTGATGCTGGCTGTGGTTGCTCCTATTTGTGTACCATGTCTATCTATGTTAATATCCATGTGTTTGTGGAAAATCTATTCCCTGGTGTCTCAGAGGACCATATGTAGGGCACACTGGAAGGAGAGAACCAGCCAAATGGTTGCACTAATGTATGCTTGAGGACTGGTATTTAGATGTCAAAAAATAAACCATGGAACAAAATAATAGGAAAAGATCAACCTACTCTGGCAAGCTGGTGGCAGGAAGGAGACGGTGCATACTTTGCTGCTGCTCAGCCCCCATCAGCCTCGCAGTGTGTGGGCACAGGCATCTGTGTCACTGACGGTTAACAAATCTGTTTAAAGTGAACAGGCCAGCAGACCAAGCCTTGGAGTGTGGTGCTAACTTTAAGCCTGGTAAAGTGCATACTTTCATTTTATTTTACATCCATGGCTTTTTGCAACAACTTAACAGTTTCTGCTTACCCACCCTCAAGGGCCATCCAAAAGAGACAAATCCATCTGCATGAAGTAAGCAACATGGCAAGAGAGTGCTTGAGTTTCATTAAATGTAGCAGAAGCTTTATATTAGCTTATAAACACTTTGCTTTCTTTTGGGCTCTTTTCATCCTGGTCAAGCCGTGAAGGAAGGGGCCAATTTTGCAGATATTCAGCTAATTCTGAACTTTGGCAAGGACGTGTGCTGCCAACAAAGGCACGGTCACCAGAGCGAGGACATTGTTAATCCTCAATGGGATAGAAATAAACTTTTTCTTCTCTTTACCTGTTGACACAGGTAGATTAAAATTCAGCTCTTGATTTTTAATTTGACACGAGTAATCTGTCGAAATGGAAAGGAATTTATTTTATACAAATAGGTGATAGTTAATTGCCAGCTTGAAGTAAATAAGAACCCATCTGTGTTTTATAGCTGCCATCCAGACATCTAAGCAGACGGTCAGGCCAGCCAGGCCCTGGCAGCTCCAATCTGTGTTAAAACATTTCAAGGTGTAATGAACACTGTTTGTTTACTAACCTTTTGGTTATTCTAGTCATGTTACAACTGCCTGGTGATGTTGTTAAGACCTTTTTCCATGCTTTTTCAGGCCAATAAATTTTTTTTCCAAAGGTTTAGTCATCCTTGGTCAGTAGCATGTTTGTATCTATCACACTGAGAAGCTGTCTGTTTTGAAAGGACTACAACTCTGTACATCAGTGCATGACATCACACAGAGACATTGCTTAATGATCTGAGACTCTGATGGTCATTGCTGCGGCTGCTTGTTTCTGGAAATATGTGACAGCTCTGGCCTATATAAGCCTTGCTTAGAGTTGCATTTTTAGCCTTTGCTGGCAAGTGTGTGTTTTAAAGCAGCACTCACAAAATAACTGATTGTGAAACGTGCCATCTGCAGATGGAAGGCAATGGAGTGCTGAGTAAAGATGAGATACAAGGAAGCCCAACCACTCTGCAGTCCAAGTTCACTTTGGCCCTAAAAGGCTTTCCTTGGATTTTTTTTTTTTTTAAGAATATTTAAAAATGACAGCACTTTGAAAGAAGTCATCACTTGAATTCGGTGCTAGAAGGTGCTAATTGTCTTGTCTAAGTTCACAACCATCCTTTTATTAAGTAGACATAGGGAAAGGCTGTCTGGGCAAGCTATGGTTACTATAAAGCATTGTAATTACAGTTTTGCTGAAGAGTTTAAAACTAACGTAGGTTAAATCTTCAATAAATTTTGGATGGATAGCAAGTGCAAGTTAAACTCCTTCCTTCCTGCTAGTAGTACTGAATCTTTTGCGGTGAATTTACCTTTGGATATTCAGTTTATCTGAATGAAAAACTCAAACAAAACATGGTGCATTTAATTAAACTTTTGAGGACTTGAGCTGTCCATCTGCAAAAGTCAAAAGGCAGTTTAAGCCACAGGAACACCTGCAGCCCTACATCCTAGCAGTGTGTTGATATGACCCTATGATATGACCTCTCTTGGATGAATTCATCCAATGAGTCAAAATTTATTTTGCTTTAGACTTGGTAAGGACTCTTCACACTGGATATATTTTGTTTAGATCTGTCCCAAGGGATAATGACGTAACGTACATAAAGAGTGGAAGATAAAACTTCTAAGGACCTGGAAATGAATAAAGTTATGTTTGCTGTTTTGACTACAAAATTTTATTTGTGACAGCTTCTTATTGTGATTATGGTATTTGCATTTCCCTTCTTCTGGAAGTAGTAGTTGTTGGAAGAAATTTGGGTAGATACAGAAGTGGTTTTGTCTTTTTAGCTCTTAATTTTCTGTGAAATAGTCCTTTTTATTACTCACTTCTTTTGCAGTTTTCTAAATTTGGGTCATGTCCCTTGCTTTTCAGATAAAACAGAAATATTGTTAAAAGATTTATCTTCTGTGCCATTATCAAACCTTTTAATAACTTTGAATAACTTTTCTTAAATCAGCTTGACTTTTTTTTTTTTTTTTTTTTTTTGCATTAGAATAAGTAAGTTCTTCTTAAATCTAGAGACAAGTTAATCATAAATCCCAGGATCCTCCTTGCCCTTTCTTGTTTCATCTCTGCAGTTTCAAAGTCCCACATTTGCTGTTCTGGAGGGGACATACATTTTGGCTTCATGGCATGGACACTATGCATTTGCTTGCCATACCTCTGCTGGTGTAATTGTTTTAATGAAAATCACAAAATGTGCACAAGTCCTCAGATCTGTAATACTGTAATCCTTCCAGCAGCCCATGTTGGGGCTGGTAGAGTGTCTCTGTTCCTTACAAAGCAGAGGGCTCAGTTCAGTACATTTTGGGTTTGCTATCTGATTTTCTTTGCTGTTGGATAATTGCTCCAGTGTCACTTTTACACTGTGATCCCTTGGAGTTTGAAACAACCTTGATTAAGGAAGGCTGATTATTTACTGATCATCTCAAGTACTTCAAGGTGTCTATGTATAGCGCTTTTCTAGTAATTTTGCAGCAAAGTTCAATGGTATTTCTCTTTCAGACAGATGTACATGAAATACTAGTACTTAAACTATTTTGCTGCATTTAAGTGCAATTTGTCTTACAGAAAACACTGTCTGTGTAGAAGGTATTGGACTACTTGTTTGTTAGATTAACAATACTAATTTTAAGAATCAACAGGCCATTTAAAAGTATTTAGTATGTCGTCTGATGGATTGTGATGATTGTATTTGAAATGTGTAGTGTATAGCAAAGCACATGGAAAAAAAAACCAAGTGGTTTTATAGCAAAGCTGGTCAGAATTTGACAATAAGGAATAAATTTACATAACATAAAACTGCAAATGGAGATAAGCTGTTCCACAAAATTATGTTGAATTAAGAAAATAGAATTAGCAACACACCTACAATTAAGTGAAAATTTTGAAAATGCCACAATGTTTCATTTCAACCTGTTCTAAATAAAACTCTTTTTATCTATACTTTTCAAAATGGCAATTTGCCCATAGACGTTGACCTACTCTGCAAATAAAGCATTTCTTCCCATCTAAAAAGAAAAGAAGAAAAAACCCCAATACTTTGCTAAATCACTTCCTTTCTTTCCCTTCGGTTTGAAAGAAAAAAAAACAAAACAAAACAAAACAAAACCTCTTCAAAGACTAGCCTTTGCTAGATCCATGATTGGTTTTTTTTGTTTGGCCAAACGAAGCTCCATTTAATGGCACTGAAAAGAATGCGAGGTAACATCTCAAATACCTACATCTCCAATCCACTGCACCCACGAGTCCAAAAAGACATGGAAGATGGTCACAAATGGACTCCAGAAATATCTTTTTTCATATGAGAGAAGACATGGGATATAAATTCACTGTGTTCTATTGTACTCTGTGTCCAAGAACAGGAATCTGTGGAATTGCTTCCTGTTGTGTCCCTGCAGATTTCTCCTTTGAAACAAAGTAGTAGCTGACCATTCGTCATCAGCTCTTTTGAAATAAACGGTAGAATGCAGGGCTTAAGAAGGCCATAATAAGACATTGACATGCTTCTGGTTAGTCAAGCTCCCTGTGATTCCCATATTAATTTTTAAAATGAAGTGGGGGTTGTGGAGTTCAGGTGTGAGCCACACAGCTGGAAAAATGCCAGCAAGATTACTAAATATCTACTTTCGCTCTGTCCCATGAAATAAGCCATTCCTGTGCATATTTCATTATGGTTTCACATAAACTTGCACTAAGGAAAGCAAATTACCTGGGATAAACATAGTAGAAAATTTGATGGTGTTGAAGAATTCAAGTTTCTGGGCGTGCTGGTACGTAGTGATTGTGGTGGACCGTGGGGCTGTGTCCTCCCCAGCCCATCGTGTCCACGGGGCATCAGCCAGCACTGGTCTGCTGCCCAAATCCTGCATACAACACTGTCAGACAGATTGCTTTTTACTGGCCTCCAAGCCTTTTAATGCTTTCAGACTCATTGGGTTAGAAGTCTTGTTAAAAACAGAACTAGGGGATCACAGGATCTTATTGATTGGGTAAAATAATCAAATTTTAGGTGAGTAGAGCAGATACTGTAGTGAATTTGATGCGGATAAAAGTCTGGCGGTACTACAGTTTACTGGTTGTGAAAAAAATTATTGTTCATGTTTCTTCTGTTACAGAGATCATTAAGAATTTTCTCTTAATTTCCCTTTATGTTAAGCCTGACTGACACATACATTCCTCGTCATTTCTAGAAGTATCATAGACTGAGAAGATGCTGCTAACCTCTGATGATTTTTAGGAATAGCCTCATTTGTCTATCCTTACACCATCTGAAGTTTCTTTAGAAGTCAGACAGCATCAATCATCTTTTAAAAAACAGAAGATTTTTGTACTAAAGGCTTGGAAATTGTTTTTAAGTTTGTACTCATGCACAGTGCTAGCAATCCAGTGATAAGAAATTACAGTCACAGATGGCAGCAAAAGTATATTGATCATTTCCATCCTCCCCCTTTCAGCAACAGATCAACCCCTAACAATCATGACCGGATACAGCGCCTGAGACAAGAGTTTCAGCAAGCAAAGCAAGATGAGGACGTGGAAGACAGGAGACGTACTTACAGTTTTGAGCAGCCATGGGTAAGTGTGTGGAGCCTGTCAAATCTAGAAGGGTTGGCTGACTCCCACTATCCCTGGGCTGGTTGGGAGCAGACCGGTAGGGATTCAGGGTCCTCCACCTCCACAATTTTGCCCTTTCTGTTATCTCCATTTTTGGTTTATTGATATTTACTTCATTTTTAAACATATTCAGCCATCTGCCCCATGTGCATATTGTATTATCTTCTCTGTGTTTAGACCCTCAACTCTTTGAGTTACTACTTAGATTTTATTGCCTCAAAAGTAGTATCAGTTATTCTGGAATTTTATAGGAAAATCAGAATAAACCACATGCTAACAATAAATAATTTAGAGAGAACATGTAACATTGTAAATACTATTTTCTCTAAAGCAATATCACTGTGATTAGTTCTTTTCCTTAGAGGAAGAGCTATATATTTTCACAGTAAGAAAAGGAGAGAGATGCAGAATAGCACGCTTCACAATAGTATCCCTTTGCCACTTGCATTAGCTAAGACGGTTCTGTCTCGAGATATACGTCCTAACTGATCATTTAAATCCTGTTCAATCTGATCTAGTGTGGTGATACAGTTATGTAAATCCATGTGCTTATCTTGTTTAATGTAATTGAATGAATCAGTGTTTCTTTTTAATCAATTATGTATCCTAAATTAAGATCGTTTAATTATGGGACAAATACGTTATTGTTTTTTTTGTTTAAGATTCCACAATAAAGACAGTGAGCAATTTGCTTGTGTTCAAAAAAACGGGAGCTGTATGATGACAGCTAATTCCAGTTAGAATTTACAGACACCTTCCTCTGAAGCGGGTGTAGGTGGTGGGTTATTGTTACTTAGCATTGTGATACACACAAAACTGAGGTGGAGATAGGTGAAGATGTGCATCTGTGTGTACGATGACATTGAGAGCAACTGAGTAACATCATATCGCGTATGTCATCTTTGTTTGCCTATTGTGGTGAATATAGAAGGTTATTTTACTTTTGTTGGGCCTTTATGTCTTTGGCTGTATTAAAATCGCCAATTTCAACTTCTGGTATTTTTGACATGCACGATGGAGGTAAGTGTATCCCTAAACGACCTAACATTGCTTAACATACTGTATCAGGGATATAGGATTCTCTTTTCCCATGTTAGAAAACCCTTAGCCTTCTCCAAAATTGAATAAATAAAATAAACATTATTTTTAGACCAGATGTTTTTCATTCGATGTGGTGTAGATAATGTGATAGCTCATCACAGTTATAGTGTAACAGTTTTGGGGTGAAAGAGGGCTTGTTTTAGGCCATACTTTCCATTATGCAACTGCTGTTTAGTCTCCAAATGAGAGATTTGAGCAGCATTCTTGGGAGGACTGTGTATGAGAAAAACTTGCACTCCTGAAGACTTTGGAAGTTAACTACTGAAGGTCATGGGCCAAATTGTTGTATATCTAAATGCCATAGCAACTTTAGAAAGGCAACATGGCTTTTATTATTGTTTCTTCTAATGAGCGAGGAGGGAATTATTTAGATGACAGGCTGATTACCTTAGGAATGGAATAATTTCCTAAATTGTGGGTCAGAACAACGACCTTTCCTTTTTCTCTTATTCAAACAAATGAGATCTCTATTTTCTCCCCTTCTACAGATCATGCAAATTAGCTCAAAGTGACTAATTCAGCTTAATATATTAATATTAATTCTGAAGCTTATTGTTTCTTGTAGGAGCTGCTCTGTTGTTAAAATACATAGGTGACCAAATGTTTTATTTTAGATAAGTACTTTAAAAAAAATTGGCTCACAGTATTTTTGAATTTTTTTTTTTCCATCATGTACTCCAGCCTTTCAAGATCACAGTGCTTGGAAAGAATGAAGCAGTGATCTCATCCATTTCAGCAGTTCACAGTCATTTCAGTGTTAAGGAGCCATAACCCCCTCTCTTAAGGAGCATGTATTACTTTTACGTATTAGTCTAAAATGATGGACTTTGTTAAGACACCCTCTCAAAACAGATCCAGATGTATTATTAAATACCAGTGACACAAAAGTATGCAAAAGTGGTTTGTAATACATATGTAGGAAAATACTGAGATACGTTTGTCAACATCTTTTCAATCTTCTCCATTTGTAGGCTGTTGGTTACAAACCACAGCAGTGAAAAGTACACCTCTGGGTGGACCATTGCTGAAAAGTGTGTTTTCACCTGAGAGAGATGGGTTATGCAGCCTACATAAACAAAAGGCTTTACATCCAGAGAAGCCTCTGAGCTGCATGACAGCAGCCAACTCTGACCTGGATTGGATAGAAAGAGAGGAAAAAACCATCCCTGGATAAGTGTGTGCTATGAGGTGATAAGTAGTTTGCATTTCTCATTAGCAAGCTGATGGGAGGGTTGAGGGTAGGGAACAAAGTGCTGATGTGATGAGAGACTATTGGTTACTTTAAAGAGGTGTAAATGAATCCAAAGTTTGCAGTGTAACTAATGGATACTGATAGAAATCTGGCAGGTCTGAGCATAGTCAGAGGAGCTCAATAGCTAGGAAACCTGCTAATATATTATCAAAATGATCCTCTGAACGTCACCAACTCAGATCCATCCCGGACTATTAATGGCCTGTGACACAGGAGTCCAGTTACCTGTGACAAATACCTGCAGTCTTCCCCATGGGTTGCAGGCAGATTGCTGTACCACAGAACCTTGTATCGTGCTGGCTCTGAGTGACACCCATGGCAGAGAGACCAGCACCTGACCCCACCTCTTTCTGGCTGTGCTCATCAGGTGAATGTTGCTTCTTTGTAGATGAGCAATGCAACAGAGCTGGAGTTTTTGCCCAGCTGTGGTTGCCCTGCCAGTAAACAAAATACTTGACTGCCTACAAGTGTTCATACAGCATCAGGCGGCTGAACAGGCACAAAAAGCAATAGTGTTGGAATGAGATGACACTGTCTATTAAGCAGCATAACATTTCTGCTCAAGACCATTTGAATGACACACTGTTAAGGTTTAATAACTGACTAAATGTTGCAACATCGAGCCATCTCTAAAAGCCACTAGTTCTGCAACTGAGTCAAAGCTTTATGAAAAGGTTTTTGCATTTGTTTATTTTAAGATAACTTCCCCAGGCTTCATAAATTTTTTTCTCTTACATGGCTTTTTTATTTCTCGTGTTTCAAAAAACAAGCTACAAGAGGGTTTAGAGGGCAACATTGTACGCCTGGCATTACACAGGGGGAAAAAAAAAAAAGATGAAAACAGCATAAAATATGATCCATCCGTTTTAATCCTGCTGGTGCTAATTCCAGTTAGAATTTACAGAAATGTGTATCTGGATGTGTAGAACTGCATGGGATAGCAGTATGTGTGCTAATATTTAAGGCTCTTGCTGGTCCTATGACATTTTTGAACCAATACAGGGCTCCTTTTGGGGCTGATTTTTCTGTTTAGTACCAAAGTTGAGCCTCTGGTTTTTGTTCTTTTCTAGGTAGTATTTGGTCCACTGAGGTTTATCCTCCCTTGTACCAGTCCTGGGGTTTGGGGAAGTTAGGTTGTAATTTGTTACATATTTTGTCTTTTTCCCTAGTCACATCATAATTAGCAGATCCCCACCTTCAATAACAAAATCACAGCATTATAGACCTAAATACTCATTAAAGAAAAGATCATGTTAAATCCAGTTGAAAATGTTACAACTGCTTGCCAGTCCTGCTTGTAGAAGCACAACAATGATCAAAAGACCCCAAAAAGATGTAGGAAGGACAGAAGTTGGTGGTTTATTTCTTTATTTTTAATTGTAAAAGCAGTGCTAAAAATGGGAAGTGGCAAATTCCATTCATAAATACATTCATCTCCAATCATCACAGATCTATTTGGATGATAGGAGAAAATTGGCATTGAGAGAGCAGCTAAGCAAACTCTACTTTAAATATTTAGGAGTCTAATTAATTTTTTTGTTTCCTAGAGATAACAGATAACTGCATCAAAATAAAAATACTACCTGACTTCTCTGAGTGTAGCTTTAATTTCATGCACAAATATGTGAAAGGTAAATAATTGCATGATTTTCATAGAGGAAATACTCCAGAAGTCCTAAAAACATACTTAGGCATGGCCTGATGATAGATAAATGAAAATTTAGGGACTATGCTTGTTTTCTTTATGATAGTGTATAAATTTTGTTTCTAGGACATATTTAAAAGAAAAAAAAATATTTTTCATCTGTGTATAGTACTTGTTTCTTATCCCTCTATTCAAGTCTTTGGCCTATTCAAAGCCATAATGAATTCTAAATAATCTAAAAATCTTTCAGAAAAACAAAAGCCTGATTTTTTTTTGCAGTAACTTTGCCTGTAACATTAACTTTACCTGGAAAAATTATTAACAGACTATATTAAAAACAAACATTGTAGAGTTTGTATCAGGCTGTAAATTATGCAGAATTACTCAACATATTAATGAGAAAGAAAAGTGAGGTATTAATTCTTTCTGTTATGGTCCATTTCAAGAGTCTCTTTCAGGGTATTTTATTCAAGGTATTAGGCAATATCTAACAGTGCATTGCAGTAAACAAAGAATACCTTAGAAGATAAATTGCTGTGTCTCCTACCCCAATCTGTTTCAGAGAGGAAACCAAAATTATGAAGGGCAGCTGTGTAGTTAGTATATATTCTGTGTCAAACCTGTGAAGGATTTAATGAAATACCAGCAATTTCTTGCTGTGATTTAGGCTCTGACTTAGAAATTTTATATTTTCAAATTTTTTTCTCTTCTAGTTTCAATCTACTAATTTATGTGAAATAGAAAATGGTGATAGAAGATTTTAAAAATAAGTTCAATAATTTTGCTTTGTAAACAAACATTTATAGGTCACAGGCATGCAGTACATGTAAGTGACCCAGGCAGAATTTCAGGGCTAAGTGGTTTGTTTCTACCATGCTGAAGATTTTCTTTCTGCTCCTGCTATAGACAGAATGGAAATCTTTGTCCCATACCCTGCCATTCAGCTTCCTATGTATACACCATAGAAGGATACACAAAGAGATGGGATTTTCTTATTATATGGTGTTTGAATTAATACACACATTTGTTGGCAATTTTTAAAAGAAATATTGTTATATGTTCAGTTTACCATAGCAACATAAAGATGGAAGTAAAAATAGTTCTCAAGGACACCTACCAGAACTGTTGAATGTTTTTTATAATTCTGAATCTTTATATACATTTTACTGGATTGTCTGTCATCTGTGCCAAGTACATTTATGCATAAAGCAGGCAAGGTCATTTAATCTTATCTATTTCTAATTAGTGCCAAACTATAAGAACCACAGATATTTTGGGGGCCCTGTGTCTATAAAGTTCCCAGAATGATGGTCTTTTTTAGTAACTGGGAAAATGCTAAGGGACTTGTTCCTTCACGAATCTCCCTATTAACTGTTTCTTTATCAACATGAAGGACTTCTGTGAGTCTGAGTAAGCATTTCTCCCAGCTTCTCGCTGTGGCAGTAGACTGTCAGATGGATGTATCACCTCAACTGGTGGATCTCATGTCACCTGAACTGATTGGAACTACCTGAAAAAACAGTGCATAGATTGCCTCCGTGATCCTCTTTCTCTAATTCTGTGGTAACTTTGATCTGTGCCAGTCTTGGAAGGTCCGTGCTGCCACCATGCAGAGCTACCTTCCATGGGCAAATCGTCACTCTGCAGGGAAAGAAACTGTGTGGGCAACCATCACTTTAGGTAGGAAGGAGAGGAGGGTTCTTTATCCCTAAAATATGCTGCCCTTTACTGCTGATCGTGATCAGTGCAACATTGAGCCAGGAGGGTATATTCACTGTGAAATGAATTTTTTTTTTTTTTGCATAAAGTGAGAAAACTGTAGGAACTTTTAACTTTGCAGCCCTGGTTTTAAATTACTGCCTCTTTGGTAAAAGAGCTGTGTAATTCCATGTATCTTAAAGCACAATTTTACACACTGAGTATTGTTTAACAATGCTGAATGCAGTAGCTATCATTGCCACATAAATGTATTGTGGAAGACATGAACATACATTTATTTGTATAATGCAGCCTTGGTTGTTGCTGTGGCCTTGACCCCATCTTGATTTAAAAGGTCAGTGCTTGTCATGCGTCTCATTGCAAACAAGACCAGAGTTCTTATCAATCTGTACTCTGAAGACTGAGCTGTTGCCAGGTTTGTTGGATGATTTCAGGTTGTTATAATTATACTTAGCCTTGTGTTGATACCAGTGTTAAAATTACTATATATATGTATTTTGTTGCCACTGAAAGATGTGAAAATAGTTCAACTTTTTTTTTTTTTAATTACCTCCATTTTGTGTCAATAAATGGGGCATACACGTAAATAGTTGTGTGCTTGAGTATATATTTTATATAAATATATAGTACTAAATTATACTTTAGGGATTGAGACAAAATTATCAATTAGCTTTTGGAGACCAAGTTAAGGTTTCAAAAAGTAGTACATCAAGAGTTCATATCAGCACAACCATACATCAAAGGCCTTTACTATGGGATCACTGAGGGTTTCAATTACAAAATTTGAAAGAAAGGCCTTTTTATTAATAAGACAGTTGAATGTACCTGTTTGGGTGTATGTATGTACGTTATGTTATGAAATATGTGATTACGTACAAAGGGAGTATTTTTATGTCTCATTGCCATATTTTTGGATGCTTGAAATCACATAGCAAATTCAATTATATGAACAGCTTATTGTAGGTGTGAACAACATGCAGACAAGACTCTAAATAATTATCCTTTTCAGATTAGTTAAGTATTGCAAATTCACTTAACAGGGCATACAAGTACTCATACTTTCTGAAAATCAGATAATGGATTTTAGATGTTTGCCTTTAGACCCATCAAATTATAAATGCTGACCATTACATTAAATTCTTTCTGAACTGCAGAGGATCTGGACCTGATTCCTTAGGTCCAGTCATTCTGGGCATGCGCTGCAGCAGGCAGACAGACATGATAGCCCCTGCCTCTATTTAACCATTGCTTCCTATGTTCACCAAAAAGAGTAGCTCTGAAGCTATGTTTTCATCTCAGTCCATTTGTAGCCTGTAAGGGCTTCCTTTCTCACTTTAGTAAGGAGTTTTATGGTAACTTCATCTCTTTGGACACACACGTGTGTGTGTGCGTGTACTTGCTTTCACACTTTCTAGATGATGCATTTTAGTGTCTTGTGTAATCCTAAATTGAACAGCAGCTCGATTCTAGATCCACCTATTTGGTAATTTAACCATTCCCCTGTACTGTAAATTCCTTTAATCTGTTATAATTACAGTGAGCTGAAAAAAGTGAAACTGTATTTTCAAATAAAAAGAAGCAATTCTGATTTCATGTCTTATCTGTGATAACTACTTTCTCACCTATGACATAATGTAGCTGCAGGCTTTCCAGCATTGTTAAACTGGAACCTATGAAATGAGGAGATTGGCTCTAAAACCTTGGTTTAAATGTTTTTATTCCTGATGGAGAAGTTGAGATGGGAACTTTTGAGTTTCCCTCTGGTTCTCCGTAAGCTGCTTATAACCACACTGGAGAGAATTCACAAATAAATCTTGTGATTTTCAGGTAATAACTTGCTTTCATAGCTGAGCCTTTCAATAAAATACCAAATGTCAGAAGACTCTCAGTAAAGTCAAGAAAGTTAGGAATGTTGACATATGCAATAACTGAAGTACTGCTCTGTATGTGTTGCCCTTATTTAATATAGTAGGAGATCTCCATGGGGACTGTTGGTTTGGACATACATATGTACAGCTTATTCATCTCTAAGAAAATTTCCTACAAGGCTGACACAATTATGTTTTCTCGACTTGTTTCTTCATCATACCATTCTTAAAGCACTTTTCAGTGGAGGTTTTACTGAGGTTTTTACAGAGTAAATCTATTCTGAAGTAGACATAAATGCTGCATTAAGGATTCTCATTATTTAATAAGTTCTCCCTTAGTCATAGTCTATGCTTTCATATTCAGATTCTTTTGCATGATAATATTTTCATGATGGAAAAAAAGGCAGTTTTCACCAAGTTGTATCTGTTAAATTCTGAACCAAGATTGATCTGTTCTGTCTGAAGCATACTGTTACTGAAAATGAAGCATCTAAAGTTGTACACCTGTTACAAATTTGTTATGTTTCTGGCTACCTGCAGGTACTTAAATATATAGTAAGAGAAAGAAGAAGTTTATGTCACAAATGACAACTTCCTACTTTCTAAGACTTGTTTTCCATGTGCAGAGCTTTTGAAAAGCTATTTATCTTGCAGATATTTGAGAGCCATTATGATATCTTTCTGCTGGAGAAATTGTAATGGCAAAAACCAAGAGACGTTTGTTTTGAGGGAAGGCACAGATGAAGAGACAAAAAGTGCTTTAACAAAAGCAGGTCTGAAACAAGCTGTTTCAGTCCCAGGCTCAGACAAGTGGTTTTGCTCCCTAACCTCACAGTGATAAAGCTCTGTTTCTTTGTTAGCTGAAATCTTACTATTAAAACAACAAGAAAAACCCATAATGTTCTTTGACTTTTGTGACACCCTATTTTGCAGCTTGAAATCACAGTCTAAAGAAAGTGGTAATGTAAAATGAGAAGTGAGACCTTTACAAAAAGAAACTTTTTCATAATCCGAAGTTTGAGTCCAACCATTCCACCAGATCTTGACCAGCAATGCTCTATTCTCAGAAAGGCCATCCATTTTCACTTACTTTTAGTACTGGCCTCAAAGTTTCAAATTGTCACATCATTAAGATGCTATCTGAAGTCCTCAGAGATACAGGATTCTCCATCATCCACAAGAGACTTACTAAATGTATCTACTTGATCATATCAAACCAGAAAATGTTTCCCTGTTTCTTAGAAAAGCAAGCAGTGTGTATCTGGACCAGCGGCAAAATAGGATGGCTCCACTAAGTGAGATCAGCACTTGAGTGTCCTGGTGAAGTTTGAAAGAGCTGCTGTCCTTCCTCCTCCTTGGGATCCTCAGTGGGGTGTAAAACTTAACATTACCATGGCTAGGCTAACCTACTGTGTCTGAAGATCTGTTCCACTGAACTAATTGAAATTTCAGTGTTACCATAAAAGCATAACCCAACCTGGACCAATATTTTCCTGAGAAATGGAGAATGCATCTGAGAAATGGTACGTCAGAAACAGAATCTGTAGCACAGGACACTGTTACAGGTCAGAATTTAACCTAATTATTATCAACAAGCTACTCGAACCGCATGTTGAAACAAAACTGTATGTGTAGAACAGCAATCTAAATTACAGCTCTTTTGTGGGTATTTTTCTGCTTTGTTGAAGACGTTTTTGTTTCCTTTTTGTAGCCAAGCACCAAGGCATACTCGCAGAGTGGCAGACACTCAGTGTCAGTAGAGGTTCAAATGCAGCGGCAGCGGCAAGAGGAAAGAGAGAGTTTCCAACAAGCTCAACGGCAGTACAGCTCGTTGCCCAGGTATGGTCACTTCTGAGGCTATTCAGTGTCTGTCAGCCTGGGGCTAATCTCATTTGTAGAAGTGAAATGTTGTACTTAGTGCAGACACTTTTGTTTAGCATTGATACAAGGTGGAATGTATTCAGTGTGGAAGGGGCATAACGTTTCTGAAGTGTGAGCATGTGGTCAGTGCTTATTTTGCAATTACTTCAGAACTGATTTCAGTGGGGTTTGATGACAGTCAGCACCCAGCAGAACTGAGTCGTTAAAGCTATTCTTTGTGGGATACCATCCAATTTAATTTTCTGCAATTACAAGTCTCCTGAGCGTGGTGTGAGTTGTCCTCTTTTGACACATCAGATGATTTTTTTTCTGTTGCCTAATTCCTTACTGGCTAGAAATTCTATCTTTGTGATGCCAATACAGATAAAAAATTAAAAGGGAAAAACAACAACAACAACAACAAAAAAAAACGCCCAGAAAAAAAACACAAGTCCTTAAACAAAAGAATATGGAATTGAGAAACTCTATCCAAAAATTGAGGGGCCTTCTGGTTTCTAGTATATACATTTCTTCTAAGTTACTGGGTCATTAGCAATGGAATGCTGAAAATTAATACACTAAACAAATCTGCATTTTAAAAAACTCCTAGGTTTTTTAAAATTAACTGTTTTGACAGAATGTCTTTTACTTTATATTAAGAACTGTTAAAATTCTACCAAGCTTGCATTGTAAATTAACTATCATAGTTAAGCATTATGCAAATAATCTTTGCATTTTCATAGAATCATAGAATCGTTTAGGTTGGAAGTGACCTCCAAGATTATCAAGTCCAACCATTGAGCCATTAGGGCTCCAAAGTCCTCTGCTAAAACAGATCAGAATCTGTCAGGGCTGGAAGGGACCACAAGGATCCCCCAGTTCCAACCCCTCTGCCATGAGCAGGGACACCTCCCACTAGATCAGGCTGCCCAGAGCCTCATCCAGCCTGGCCTTAAAGACCTCCAGGGATGGGGCTTCAATCACCTCCCTGGGCAACCCATTCCAGGGTCTCACCACTCTCATGGTGAAGAACTTCTTCCTCACATCCAGCCTGAATCTGCCCACTTCCAGCTTTGCCCCACTTTGAAGTCACAGCTAGCGGAGGCGATTTGGTGTCACTGGTGCGTCACCCTGTTCCCAAATCCTCTCCTCTGCCAAGCGTGGCAACAGCAAATTTAGCTCGCGTGGGCGGCCCAGGAATCAGACCCGGCTGCCACCAGCACGGCACAGGGTACGTTTGCCTTTGCCAGCGGGCCAGGAGCGCTGTGTGAAGGGGCGCCCTCTGTGCCGGTCCTAGAAACCACGCTGGGGTTGTGTGGCAAGGTTTTGATAGTGGGGCTGGGGCCTCTGAAGGGCATGGCCACACACCCAGGAGCTGCGCTGGGTTCTCACTGAGCGTTTCCTCCGGCCAGGCAGGAAGGATGTGTGGGGCAGTCACTGGCTCGGGTGGTGGCACCTTTTCCCCCACAAAAATAATAATAACGTTGTGAGTGGCCCCATGGGCCCCTGGAGCTCTCCCTGAGACCTCATCCCAGCTGCAACCCCAGAGCTGAGGTGGCTCTGAGGCATTTTTTGAAGGCACTGAGTGTAATCACCTTGGCTGTGGTAATTGGGATAACTATCGTAAAACCACACAACATTTTGGGTTGGAAGAGACCTTTAAAGGTCGTCTGGTCCAGCCTCTGCACTGAGCAGGGACATCTGCAACTACAGACGGTT
>NW_008590385.1:60461-104304 GCF_000691845.1 Merops nubicus | reverse complement strand
CTCACCTGGAATGGTTCCAGGGATGGGGCAGCGACCACCTCTTGGGGCAACCTGGGCCAGGGGCTCACCACCCTCAGGATAATTATTCCTTATGCCTAGTCTATATCTCCCCTCTTTTAGTTTAAAACCATCGCCCCTTGTCCTGTCTCAACAGGCTCTGCCAAAAGTCTGTCCTCAGCTTTCTGGCACCCCCCAGCAGGTCTCCCCAGCTGGAGCCTTCTCCTCTCAGGCTGCCCCAGCCCAACTCTCTCCTGCTGGGCTCCCAGCAGAGGGGTTCCCCCCTCGGGGCATTGCTGGGGCTCCTCTGGCCCCACTCCAGCGGGTCCCTGTCTCTGCTGTGCTGAGGACTCCAGAGCTGCCCCAGCACTGCAGGGGGGTCTCACAGAGCGGGGCCGAGGGGCGGGATCCCTGCGATGCAGGGCGGTTGTGTGCTGCCTGACGGGACGTCACCCGCGGCCTCACACGGGCGCTGGGCTCCCGCATTTTCAAGTATCAATGGCAATGATTGAATGGAGAATCCTTTACAGCAGAGGTTGATGTCCAACAAGGTTGTATTATCTTTGTGCTTTGTGTGGAAATGTTGTGGAAAAAAAATGTATTGTGAAAATGTGTTTTGCAAAGTGTATCATTACATGGTTTTTGGAAACAAATAGAAGCTTCATAATCAAAGTTATTTAATTATGAATGTTCATCCTACTAATATCTCTGAAAACAAAACAGAACTCTCACATTTTCACATGCTATAACTCATAGAATTATAGAGTCATAGAATGTCTGGGCTGGAAGGGACCTCCAAAGGTCATCTAGTCCAACCCCCCAGCCCTAAGCAGGGACATCTCCAACTAGATCAAGCTACTCAGAGCTTCATCCAGCCTGATCTTGAATGTCCCTAGGGATGGGGCCTCCACCACCTGTCTGGGCAACCTATTCCAGTGGTCTATCACCCTCGTATTGAAGAACGTTTTTCCAATGTCTAGCCTAAATCTACCCTTTTCTAGCTTAAAGCCATTACCTCTCATCCTGTCACTACAAACCCTTGTGAATAGTCCCTCCTCTGCTTTTTTGTAGGCCCCTTTCAGGTACTGGAAGGTTGTTATGAGGTCCCCCAGAGCCTCCTTTCCAGGCTGAACAACCCCAGTTCCCTCAGCCTGTCCTCACAGGAGAGGTGCTCCAGCCCTCTGATCAGTTTTGTGTCTCTCCTCTGAACACATTCCAACAGCTTCATGTCCTTCTAGTGCTGGGGACTCCAGAGCTGGACTCCAGGTGAGGTCTCACCAGGGCAGAGTAGAGCGGCAGGACCACCTCTCTCCATTTGCTGGCCACGCTTCTTTTGATGCAGCCCAGGATTTGACTGGCCTTCTGGGCTGCTGCTGCTCATTGTTAGCTCATGTCCAGCTTCTCATTTACTAGTACCCCCAAGTCTTTCTCCAGTGGATAGCTTTCTAACGTGTTCCCTCCCAACCTGTATTGGTAATGCTGGTTGCCCCTCCCCAGGTGCAAGACCCTGCACTTGGTCTTGTTGAACCTCATGAGGTTCACCTGAGCCCACCTCTCCAGCCTGTCCAGGTCCCTCTGGATGGCCTCTTGTCCCTCTGGCACATAAACTGCACCACCCAGCTTAGTGTTGTCAGCAAACTTGCTGAGGGTGCACTCGATGCTGCTGTCTATGTCATTGATGAAAATGTTATACAACACTGGTCCCAGTACGGACCCTTGAGGGACACCACTTGTCACTTTTGCCCAGCTAGACATCGAGCCATTGACCACTATTCTCTGGGTGCGACTGTCCATCGAGTTCTTATCCACTGAACAATCCACCCATCGAACCCATATCTCTCCAACTTAGAAAGAAGGATGCTGTGGGGAACAATGTCTTAACTAAGCAAAGTCAAGATAAAGGACGTCTACAGCTCTTCCCTTGTCCACCAGTGCAGTTGCTTCATTATAGAAAGCCACCAGACTGGTCAGGCAGGACTTGCCCCTGATAAAGCCATGCCAACTCTCCTGAATCACCTTCCTGCCCTCCATGTGCTTTAACATTTCTTCTAGGAGGATCTGCTCCATGATCTTCCCAGGCACAGAGGTGAGGCTGACAGGGTGGTAGTTTCCAGGGTAAACTCCTTTCAGTGTAAAATTTTTCCTTCCTTGGAAGGTGGGAAAGGAAAGTGTAAAGTTTCTCTGTTTTCTTAGATTGTTAGTTTGTCATTTTGAAAATCGTCATATTCCTTTTGCCTCTTATCTCTGCCTTCATTCTGAAGTGACCACACCTATTAATGCCATCTTGTTTTTCCTGGGAAATTCTCTTGCAGTTTTACTAGTCCCAGCAATGCACAGATTGAGTGGCAGAGCACAGATGCCAGTGTCACTTTTGAGCTGGGGAGAATATTTTTAGTTTTAAAACTATGATTCTTAACACTCACTTGCTCTGTTGTGCCAAATCACTGACTTCCAACTTTTAAATGCTACCAGTTACAATGCAGTTCCAGTGGCAGAAATTAATAACTCTGCAAGAACTGTGGAAAATAATGCTTTGGGGCGTAGAAATGCTTGTTTTGAAAAGAGCAGCTGACAACTTCACTCAATGTGGTTTTCAACATGAGAAATGACTAGCAAGCTAACAATGCGTATTATTGAGTAATTAATGATAATTTAATGACTCTGAGCACTCTATTTGAGCTGTGCTGAGAGCAGACAGTTTCAGGACCTTGGGCTAAAGTTGAGTGCTGTAAATGCCATGATACTCCTATAACAACCTGAGGCATCCAGTTCTCCTTCTTTACAAACTGTTCATAATTCTGTGACTGATTTTTAAAAAAATCTTACTGTTACTCTGAAACTTAGGTCCCAAGCTTAATGATGCAAGTATGCATTTCTAACAGTTCAAGTTTGTGCACTGGCTTCATTCTTGAGCATTGTTTGGTTTCATCTTGTATAGTCTTTTGGAGCCTTGTTTTTTTTTCCCTTTCCATATTCAAATCATTAGTACTGAAGGCAAATAAACTCTTGAGTCAATTTTAAAGATCTTCCCAGAAAGACAGAGAAAGTGGGCCAACTAATTTTGAACAAGTACCAGAAAACAGTCAGTAAATTAAATCAGTTCAACTAGTCATCCTCTTGTCCCATGTGAAACTGTAAAAGGAATGTTTAACTCCAAGTTAATTTTCTAATACTTAAAATTTATCTTGCTCTAGATCAGAAACCTGATAGTTTCGTAGCCTACAGAGGTTCATTCAATTTGCTCTTGTTCCAGGGAGTGATAACACATGGCTCAGAAACATCATTTCTTTGCAAAGTTGGATATGCGAATACCAAGAACAGCTATGAAAGTTTGCATCAGAATTTATATTATGCTGTAATTCATGCTGTAATAATTTACATTCATCTTGAATAACAATTTTCATCCAGAGGTCTCAAAATCTATTATGAAATAAGGTGGATATGGTAATTTTCAAGTTATATGTCTGGAAGAAGAACTGCAAAAAACATTAGGTGACTTTTTACTTTTACTCCTGGTAAAGAAATTCTACAGGTGTTCTGTCTCTCCACTGCATTTTCATTGGATGAGGCCATGCTGAGTCATGTGTGTTGACATGAAAAAAAACAAGCCATATATGAACAATTAAATTATTTTCTTATTGATTAATGTTGCAATATATTTTGTTTTACTGCTTGATTTTCATATGTTAATTTTAATCTCCAAGTGGGTATCTCTTTTGCTGCTGCACAAAATTGTTTTACTTTATCATCACCAATCTTATTTTAAATTCATAAAAGCATCTAGCAGCTTGATGGTAAATTAAAGCTATTTTAAAACCATAATCTGCCTTCAAAATAATGTGATGATTTATTACAAAAAGAGATAAGAATTTGTAATTCCTGTATGTATTTGATTTATTTATCCTACCCCTGGAGCAAAAAAAGAAAAAGAGCAAAAAAGGTTATCTCTGCCTTTTTACTATGAAAGCTATTGCAAACTGAGAAACAGTCCTGATAGCATGAAGTACCTTAGTTCTGGAAATGGGAGGAAGATACTTTCATCTGTGTAACTACCTATCAATAATGAGCTTTATCTTCTGACTTGTGCAATGCTAGAGCAAGTGTTTTAAAGATCTGCCTCCTGCATTTTTAACCAAGTGTGAGTCTAGATTCAAGTCTTGCATGAGTTACTTTACAACTGCTGGCTGCTACCTGGTTTCTTAGGAAGCACAGCAGTGTGTATGGGCTTTCCCAGTCTGCAGCTGTGTTGTAGCACTTTTTTATTGAGAACACGATGGTGGTTGTAGCACTGGATGGGTTTCATGGCATATTCCTCCTGGAAAGGCCTATATACAGCCTAACTCTATAGGAAATGTTCTACTGACAAAAGATGCAAGATGCCTTTTTGTGGCAGAAAAGAAGGTAACTCCTGGAGAATGCTATAGCTGGGGGAAACCTGATGGCATTGCAGAAGCACTCTTTTTTTCAGGGATTGCTACCAGGGGAACCGCAACATATGTCTTAAAAGCCTCTTCCATTTTTTCTTTCCAGGCAAAGCAGAAAAAATGCCAGCTCTGTATCTCAAGACTCCTGGGAGCAGAGCTATTCCCCTGGAGAAGGGTTCCAGACCGCAAAGGAAAATCCGAGATATTCCAGCTACCAAGGATCAAGGAATGGCTATATGGGGGGACATGGCTTCAATGCCCGGGTCATGCTAGAAACACAAGAACTGCTCCGTCAAGAGCAGAGGCGGAAAGAACAACAACTGAAAAAAAAAACTTCTTCTGAAGGGCCTAGCAACTATGACTCGTATAAGAAAATTCAGGACCCTAATTATACCCCTCCTAAAGGTCCTTTCAGGCAAGATGTACCACCTTCCCCATCTCAGGTAGCGAGGCTGAACAGATTGCAAACACCAGAAAAGGGAAGACCATTTTATTCTTGAGGTGAAGAAAATGAAGATCAACTTATCATGCAATAAGGAACATTTTCGTATAAAGACTTGTATTTTGAAAACTTTTTAAACTGATGGTACTAAGGAATATATCCGTTGTCTGTTTCAGTGCCTTTAAAAATACGGGCAAAGCGTTGATGGGCCTTACGTCTTTGCCGTTCTGTCGCAAGAGCTGAATTCATGGAAGGATGTTCCACCATTTGACAATCATAGCAGAAGTGAGCAACGCCACCCCTGCATACTGAGTTGCATAGCCCAGTCCAGTAGCTGTCAATGGCTTATTACTAGGATTTGTTGTAATGTGTTTTACTTTGCAGTGACTTACTACACCAACATCCAGCTTTGTGGCGTGCAAGTAATGAATTTGAGGTTGAAGGAATCATTGACATGTCCTTTTTTATTTCTCTTGGGTTAGGAGGAGAAGTACATATCACTCTTGAGTGGATAAGGCTTAGCTCTACTCTGGATCACAGTCACAGTTCTAAGATGTTTTATGGTGGAGTCATTACCAGTCTTTGTTGGTCAATATTTAAGTGTCTATGCTGAAAAACTATCTTCCTATTATGCACATATGCACTCTTTTTCTCTCTCCCCACACTGACCTTATTAAAAAAGCCTTTATCTCAACTCATGAGGAAAACAATAATATTAAACTTTCAGTTATCCTGAGACTCATGTTACAATTGCCTTATAATCTTAATACACAGACCATTACAAATGAAATAACTGGAGAGAGACTAGCCAGTGATAAGTATATTTTACTATTTTATTAAAGATGGGAAATTATGAACAAACACACAATCGAGTTCTGCTTTGCTTTACTTCTAAATGAATTTGGTCATATGACACGTGTCTAGGAAGAGAACTAGGGAGGGTATCATCTGATATGCAGTTGTCTTTGGGCAAATCTTGGAGATAGCTTAAAGCAAGAGCAGAAGAAATCAAAGTTTTTCTATGGATCAAAAAACTGAAAACAAAACAATTTCTTCTTTTTACAATTTGTGAAGCTTTGTGGACAATTGCCTTGTGCTTCTGTATACTGTATTGTTCCATTGTGACGCTACATTAAAAAGAAACCTTTAAGTATATGAATGAGAGGGAAATGGAGACAAACTGTTACACATCAAACTGAAAACATGTCAGTATCCAAGAATTAACTAAAGCAAAAAAGACTGCTCTAGCAGTGAGTAATATTTGAATGTGCATATGGGATATGAGAATTTCTTTTGCAGCAACTGTTTTTATGTTTATTGGTCTGAACTTCATGTATTGTAAAAAATATAGCTGGGTTGCTGAAGTGCCTGCAAATCTTGATGTGAAAAGATTTGAGAATGCATCTCAGCACATCATGTACAAAAAGGAAAGAGAGAAAGCAGGAAAGAAAATCATGTATTGCGTGATTTTTAAAAAATGCCTATTTTTTTTTTACTGGCACATTTTATTTTTGCGCCAACTTGTTTCTAGAATATATGTGAAATATCAGCACACATATCTGTGTCTTTTATGCCTGTTTGTTAACAGTTTTTGTTGTTAATAATGTACTCCATGTCTAAAAGTTGTTATTAGTGTAAGCACAGTGACATTGGATGACAATAGCTCTTTTACGCAGAATTTACAAAACTGTGTAAAACGGCTTTCCGTGTATATATCAAATTTAGAATAAAAGGCTGTTTCCATCTTCATCTTTGTATTGCCTGTAGACCCTTATAAGCACTGCAGCAGACATTGAGTTTAAAAAAATATTTAACAGATGTTATTTTATACTATTCCTAATGGTTTGCGTGTGTCTTTCTGTGAGCACTTATAAACATCGGGGAAAAAAAAGAAAAGATTTACAGCCCAGCTGAACACCTGAAGACTATCCTCACAGGGGAAAAAAAACACTCAGTTTAATGTCTTGTGTTATTTTAGGCTATACCTGTGACATTTAAGAGGGAGAGACATTCTTAAGACAAATCTCTGTGGCAAAATCGTGCTGTATCATGGAGTCTGCTCCCCGAGGAAAGCGTTGTCAGAAGAGGACTCGCTGTGCTTTGGCCAAATCTGGGCACGTGTGAGGAACCCCCTTCTGCACTGAATATGTGTTTTGGGCTCATTCCTTCACAGGAATGTTCACATGGTGAAAAATGGGAGAAGGCAGATTTATGGAGCGATATTTACAGTGCCAGTGATGCTCTGTTTCCCCCATTAGTATTGGAGCTGTGTCTGGTTTTCTCTCTCTTCCCTTCATTCCTCCTTTTGTTGGATACTGCAGGAATGTCAATCATAATTCTGTATATTCATGACATCAGGCTGTTGCCATGGCAATAATAGTGTCAAATTATTCACTGTGACTTTAGTGTGAGATCTCAAGGGGAAGAGTAGCAGGAGCTGCAAGATGGACACACAGTTTTTGGTGCCCATATAAACTAAAGGCATGATTTTGTAAAAGACCTAAGTTATAGTGGCTTGCAGTTGCAAGTGGGTAAATAATTGCATTTGCAGTTTTGCAGGGCTTGCTGCCTCATCTCCTAACTGCATCCCCAGATTACATAGTTTGCTGTATCTATGGAATTATTTGGACAGACAAATAACTGCAAGCACTAAAAAAATGCATCCACAGGAATGGAAAACAGGTTGAAGTCCTTTTCAAAATAAAGTCTTCGGTAAACTTGTAGGAAAAAGGGCATATGTTTGGGAAAGTATGAAGTACAGGATGTTTTACATGAGAGGATGACATCTGTTAAAGTTTACCCTTCTAAGAAACTCTTCTTCAAGGTGTTAACAATTTGCTGTAATTAGATGTGTTCATGAAAGAAGGCAGATGTTCTCTTTGGGCCATGTCTGTGTTATGTTAGTAAAGAATAAGGTCTTTTTCTGGCTTTGTCATCCTGTCTTCTTCCTGACATAGCATAGACGGGATTTCTAATATTAACTCCCATAAGTTGCAAAGGGTGATAAGGAAGTAGGAGGGAGATATTTTAATAGAAAATGACCTTTAGTTCTGCCTAGTGAATAGATTCAAAAGTTAATTGAGCTAACTACATTACTGCACTAATTTGTTTGTGGATGCATTACCATTATGAGATTAACTCTATAACATTAGTGTATTTAAGAATGGTCACAGGACAGACTGCGAGGGAGCTTACAGCATTGAGGAGTGCATAAAGCCTGCACATTTTTCTCTGCTGAAATCCTAAAAAAAAGCCTTCTGGTTTTTTATCTGAAAAATTTGTTAATGCTATTGAAATTCCATGGGAAAGTTTAATATTACTAATGCAGAAGGCTGCTGCCTTTCTAAAAAAAAACCTTACTTCCCCTCTTCTTATAGGGCCTCCTTGGAAACAAGAGCCCGAATGAGTCATTGCATGGGCCAGATAGTTTAATATATGTCTTTGAGAATTCTGCCATCAGAAACAGCAAAAAATGGCATAGAGCCCAGCTGAACATGGTCGGAAAGTACAATTGCCATTTACTGCTGGCAAACAGCAGGAAGAACAACAAAACAAAATTTAAACTCATCATGACTGCAAATATATGGCCTGCCTTTCAAAGCTGTGCTGATGTTTCGCTCATGTTCACTCTGTTTATAAGTGTCTGTAACATTGCATTTATCTGTGCTGGATATGTTGAGAAGGGAAGGGAAGAAACCTTGGCCAGACAAGGAAGAGATGTGCCAGATTAGCAATGTTGGCTAAACACAGGATATTCTTGAGTAACTCAAACCTTTGAACTTGCATTGTTGAGAGCTAAAGCGAATTTGGCTATTGCACGTCCTGGCTTGCAAGTCTATTTTCAAAATATTTCCTAATTCTGTTTGCTGTGCCTGCCTCTTTCTACATCTTTCTCTCCTGAGTCCTCAGTCTAGTTCATAGGAGTTGTGAGGAATCTATCAGGAATGCAAATATAGAAAAAAAAAACTCATTTATTTTTTATGCTGCTGTTGTGCCACCACACCCTGGCCTTCAAGACTCAATGTAAAGTTTAGCCCTAACTTGGCAGAGGGAGAGGGAGGGTCAGACGTCCAGGGTGGGGGACTGGCTTTCTGAAAGTGGGGGGAAGGGTGTATACGTGAGCAAGCGAGCAAGCAAGAGAGGCACAGATTGGATTCATTTGCCTTTCATTTGTGTCCGGCTTGAAACCCTCTTCAAAAAAGTCTTATAGCATTTCTTCAGAGCTTTTTCCATCCATGCAGAGACCAGCTGATGATTTGATGTACATGGTTATTGTTTTATGCCCTGTTGGACATCTCTTCTATCTTCTATCGGCATCAAACTCTTTTACATCTGCTGATTAATTCTGTTGCACTTATTTGTCTCTCTAAATGTCACGCAATTCGTTCATATCCTAGGCTGCTTCTTGCCAATGATTGATACTTCTCTCTTAGCTTTGCAAACTTATTTTTAAATTTTTTTGTCCTTGAGAGGAGTGTTATCTTCTGTAATTTACAATTTAATCACATTTTTTAAATTGAGACTGGAAGCTTGATTTGGAATTACACAAAAGCAGATGAAAGAATATGGCTTTGATTTCTATTCTGTGTGCAATGCACACTTCCCAGGCCCTTGTAGGGACTGTACTGGGTACTCTCTGAATGAAATGAAATAAAACATCAAGCCCGGGAGCTCTGGAGGAAAGAAAAAGTTACTGAAAGTTTTGAAAATATTTATGCTCACTGCATGCTATCTACTGTGAAAAAATAATAATTCCTTACAAGTATCACTCTCTGTCTGAGTGGCTGATGGTTTCAGAGCTCAGGCAGACGTGACTGTGGTTTAAAGACAAGTGGATGGACAGGGAAGCTGCTTGCACCCTTCCAAAGGATGCCAGGACCTCCTTCTCTTGTAAACTGGTGCCCAAAGTACTGTTTTCAGCTGCATATCTTACAGCAACCAAGGTCTGGAATGGGCTTGCGTTCACACATTGAGCTGAAAACTGCAGTCACATCTGTCAGAGAGGGAGGGATGACAGCCACGGGTGATAACAGCTTCAGTTATCCAATTTTAATCTGTTTGTTTGCTAGGGTGATCTTTGTCTTAGGAAAATAAGGAAAGAAATGAAGAATGAGTGAAAGGAGTAAAATGTGAGCAAAAAGGTTCTCCTCTTCTACTATTGTCACCATTACAGCTGCTGGTAGCTAGTTGCCTTTTTTTTTCCCCCTTTATGCCCCAAAGGCATAAAAAGGGATAAAGTAGCTGGCAGTAACCTCAGCACAAAACTCACGATGCTCCTAGAGATTCATTCTGTTGTTTAGCTCATAAGATGAAAATTAACAACACAGTAAGTAAAACAACTTTACTGTTTTTCCATTATTTCCTCTATGAATTTTCCTGGGATGTGTTTAGCTTGTCAGTCCTTTTGACTAAGGGGTATGTCTAGTTTTTATCCTGTATAGGACAGAATACTATTGTTGGCAGTAAGAACTAGTAAATATTTGGGGATTTTTCAGTATGAAAGGAGCTTTTTTAGAATTGGTTCATATGGATTTTTGCAACAGGTGTGTGACTGTGTCATTTTATAGGTATTCCTAGTTCTAGCAATGTTCTCGTTTGTAAGTACTGAGCCTATTGCTGGAACCAGTAGTAACTGGGGATTTGCTACATTCGGCAATTAAAATGAGTTCCTCTGATCTATTCACTTAACTAAGGGACTACCTCTTTAAAGCTTTTATAGGGAGGGAGAGAGCAATCTCTTCCTCATTGAAGTAGGAAATACGTTCCCATGGTCACTGTTTGAAGCTGAAGAACTATCTAAAGGAATTTTAAGAGATTTTGAGGAGCCTCAGCCTTCTGCCAGAAGCCCAGAACAGTTATCACCTTCACGTTCAGCAAGCTGGAGAAGACATTTTCACCACTCCACCAATGTAATTCTTATTCTCACTTAGAACTTGCTGAAGTCTGAAACTCCTTTCTGGGTACCCATTGTATTTTATATCCTCCTTAAAGACAAGCACAAAGTTTTGTAATACTTCAGCTGTAGCCAGGCTATTAAAAGCCAGTAAGCTTTTAGGAAAAGGAACGTCTTTGCTTAAAACTTTATGTCTAATATGATGTATGTTTTTTTTCATTCTTCCAAACATCAGTTGGTTCTTGTCCATGACACATATTCCTCAGTTTTCTCTGCATATGGTACATTCAGACTCTGCTTTTTGGTCCAGCCCAAACTGCAAGAACTATTTTAATAAATAAGTGTTTTAAAATAATATTAGTGATAATTTATTAATAGATGATCAGTTGTTTTCTGGGCGATGGTCTACAAAAGAAGGCAAATTTATGCTGGAGGAACTACTTTTGCGTTTGAAGAGGAAGTTTAAGAAGTCTTTTCTCCCTTTGGCTTCTGAAAGGGACTGAAGGTTAATCTAATCAGCTGCAGTGTGACAGGGACTGGAAATGGCAATGTCTTGTTTTAGTACCTGGTTGATGATTTGCAAAAGTCTATTTATAATCTGGACTGAGTTCATTGTAATTTTCCACATATTATTCCTCTCTTTGAGAACTGTATAAAATCATATTACAAATAGAAGCCACTAAATTATGCAACCTGTTGCTAACCAAAAGCTCAGTTAATACTATTGCCAGCAAAGTAGAAATAATTTGAATATCCCATTCTTTGTTTAAAAAATAATGCACAGAAATGTTTATGTATAGTAGTGTACAGAATTTTACGATTGTTCTTTTTTTTTTTTTTAAAGTCAGTTTGGATGAATAGTTTTCTCATCTTTATGCAGAAATTTTCTGCATTTTTGTTGACTAAAATATTACTAATCTAATTTCTTATTAGAAAACTAATTTCCAGCATTGCAGAGCTGAAAGGTGCTACCAAGCATTTAGTCTTCAATTTACATACAACAAACTCTGTAATCTGATGGGGGATTTCACACAAGGATGGCTGCATGCAATTACATGGGCAAAGAAAAAATTTCATCCAAAGCTCTACTCTGCAGTAATTTCATCTGTTGGTCTCCCATTGAGAGTTCTCCTATTGTTAAATTGCTTATTGATGTGGACTTAAGAGTAGAAAAATCTAGTGTTGTCATACTAGATTTTCAATGCTGTTTGTATGTCTGTTGTTTTGTTGGGTTTTTTTTAAATTATAATTTGCATTTGTTAGAAAGGGACAAAGTAAGCAGATTGGAATAATTCATTTGAGTTAACACTCATTGACAAGAAAACATTAAGCATTCTCCAGTTGTAGCATCAATTATGAAACACAGAAGGATAATCCTAACATTACAACTCAAGTCAATTAGTTTTCAGATATATATTCCAGTATTGCAAGAAGCTGTACCAATTCTTAATACTAGCCTAATAATATACACTTTTAAATTATGCCAGAAATCATCATTACAACAGAGAGAAAATTCACTGTTTGTGTTTATTAATGTGGGAATGTTGGGAGAGTGTTTGATATTAAATGTCACAGTCTATAGTGACTGGAGCTAAACAACTGTAGAACTGACTGAGACGATTTGGGCAGATAAACACAAGTGGCAAACATAGCTCCACACATTTCCATGGTGGAAACACATCCCTGTGTTATGCCTCTGGCATCACTGAAAAAATGGAACCCTGTGAACCTGGTGTAGCCCCTTTGGAGTGGTGGTGAGAGAAGGTGGAGGCTGCAAGACTGCATTAAGTGTAAGCCTGAAGCACATTTGTTCCTTCTGAGTACAAGGAACCTTAGCTGGTCCACATCTTTCTCACTTCTGAAAACTGACACAATTTAGCTGTGTTTGTTCATAGGTTGGACAACTGAGGTGTTTTTTTTTCCCTAATTACAAGGGTAGATAAAAAATTCTGCCCCATCACACTGTGCCAACAGTACCATCCTAGTTGCTCCTCAGAAGCTGTGACTCAAAGCTGGTAACTCACTGCCCATGAAGGCCAGAACACGTTTCCTCCAGAGGATGGAAGGAAAGCAGAGCAAGGAACTACCATGCCTTGTCTCTGTGTTAGTCTGCCATTACCACAAGAGCAGCTGTTGTCTTAATGATAATTGAACTTGACTCTTACATTTCTCTTGAATTAACTGATATGGTGTGAAGGTTTGAGATGCAGGACTCAGGCTGGAAAGGAGCATCTGGAAATCTGACTTGGTGCTCTGCAGATTTTAAAAAAAGAAAAAGAAAAGATAAGAAAAAAAGATATGTTACAGAGCAGCTGATCTATCTCCTAGTTATACTATGTGTGTTCTCCTAGTCTACACTAGACCATAAATGAAATGTGGTTAAGGCCTCATCTCACTATAAACACCATATATATTTATTAAATGGTGAGTGACTTGCATTATTAAGACATTTGATCGGTAATATTCAGATCCAGCTGGTAAAGTTTCAGCAAGGAGCTGGGAGACAGCAACAGTCCTTCTATTATCTTGAGTTGGCCTTGTGAGGCAACAATGAAAGCAATACAGCCAGTGATGCAGTAATCCAATACAGAATACAGGCTCCTTCTTTTGTTAAACATCTCCTAAAAATGCTGGCAAGCACACTTTGTTTCCTTATCGTTTTTTTCCTCTTGAGAGATTTCAATTCCATTTACCCCACGGGCCCAAATCCTTCCTGAACACATGCGTTAGACAGCAAGGAGGATTACTAGAAATAGCACAGACAATGACCAAAAGCTATCTTGCGTGCCTTTTCTTTCCAGCCAGCCAGCCACCCTTCATTATCATGGGGATGAATACCATATCTGACTGCATAATCAAAATCCAGTGACCTGTCAGAGCAGGCAGTAAAATAAAGGTCTTGCTGTTTCCCTTTGACTAGGCTTCAGTTCTGGAACCCTTTTAACCCAGATTTTCTGACATACTGTAACTTGTAGACATTTAAGGATGCAAACAGTGAGCTAATGTTTTAGATTTTGTCCTTATATTATACATATGGTGTATGTAGTATCACAATTGCTGGTAAAATGGGAGCACCCCAATTCCACAGTAATAGCCCTTAATTAAAAGAGCTACAGCAAAGAACAGTTAAAGCATACTGAACAGCAGAAATCTCTGCCCAGTTTTTCCAGCAATTTTTCTGCCTTTTATATTTGCCAGCACATTCCCAATGAATGTCTGAGGTAAAAATTAATGCTTATTTGGGTCTTGAATACCATTCAACATGTGGAAGGAACTGCCTAGTTTTCTTTAAATACAGACTCACGTAGCCACCAATGAAAAAAAAAATTTCCCACCCCCCCAATTAATTCATTACAGTGTACTTAGTGGATTAATGCTGGGCAAGAGTTCACAGAAGGTCACATGAGGTGCCAAAGGGGTGTATTCTTCTGTTGTAAAATGTGACCTAAACCCTGTCACTTAAGGCCAGCTCTAGATTTTGTGGAGAATAAGGGAGAACCTAATTTTAAATGTTTTTCCATACAGTATGTTTCCCTTGTTCCCTCTAGGCTGAGTCAAGAAAAGCAACACAGCTCAACACAGGCATAACACTCCTTTTTGTGGGTTGATGAGGGAAACAGAAGGGCTGGTTTCACACAACCACGATAACCATTCCACCAAAGGGGGTCCCAGAGCGGTTGCCCTGGTAAGCTCCACATGCCTCTGTGGTCTATTTGTCTCTGAGGTTAGGAAGTAGGCAAAATTCTATGAGGAGTGCTCTCAAGGTCCTGTCAGAAGGTAACAGTATAAAGCCTTTCCATAGTCATTCCATATTTCCACTTTTTAGATGTAAGAAATGTGCTGACCTATTTTAACAATAGTTTTCCTGCAGCTCTAAAGACAATAACTCAATAAAAAAATCTGGGATTCCTTTTTCATTTTTTTTCATTTTCTCCCCTTTCACAAAAATGTTAGATTGTTTCCCTACCCAACCATTTTGTCCAAAGATGAAAAATTATGACTTTTCTAATACAGATTCTGAGGGCCCAAATGTGAAAAATGCCATTTGTCCCATTTATTAGCCAAATGTGAAAATTACAGAACTACAGAATGTGAAATTTTTAGAAAATTATCATGCTCAGCCTTATGAGCATGGTACCAAGCACAGCAGCAAGCAGCAGACTGCCTGATTGTATTGTGTTAACACTAGACCTAGATCTGTCTAAAAGCACTTGACAAACTGTGTCTTGGCATCAGGCCCTGGAGTCGTTTGTTACTATTTTCTTTATCTTTGAACTGAATGAAAATTTAAATTTTTAATACTGATAGCTTTCTAATTGGCTGATTCTTTGAGTATTTTCAGATTAGGCTGTGCTCCTAGGCAAATAGTTTTATAGACAAGATCTTCACAGCCCGAGATGCAGCTCTTACTAAATGTGCAGAAGTAATATTTCCTAGATATCTATTTTGTGTGACAGAGAAGAAGTACCATAACCTAGTGGAAGATATTAATTTTTAATATTTTATTTCAAATTTTAAGCTGTGCAGTTGTTGCATAATGAAAAATACTTGGAGGCAAGCATTTTGGGGGGAATATAAGTGAATCAGAAGGATGCTTATTTTGTATTTTCACTTCCTATGATCTTTAGAAAATGCTGACTACAGTCAGCAATGTTGGCAACAGTCCTTTTCCACAGAACCGTTGAAGTATTGCAATACCTCATTGCCCACAACAGCCAGACAGGCTTTTAATAAATCAGTCCTGAATGTGTAGATAGATTCTGGAGAGATTCTGAGGTCAGAAGAGACCACTATAATAATCTAGTGTATTACCTAACTTCCTTTTTAACACCGACTGTAGAGTTTCGTTCGATACTTCCTACGTCAAACCTCATAACTTGTGGCTGAAATCAAGAAAATCTTTCAGAAAGATATCCAGTTTACATTTAAGATGATAAGGGATAACGAATTCACCACATCCTTTGGCAATATCCTTAGGTTTTAATTGCTTACACTGACAAAAATTTATGTTGGCATCATCCTGAAGTCTTCTAGCTTCATCTTTGATGATCTTGCTGTGCCTTTTTGTTTGCTCGGTTAAAAGCAATATTACATAGACATCATTTTACACAATGAGCATACCATCCCTTAGTAAGACCTGGGTGCCAAATAAGAAACTTTAGTCTTGAGTCTCAGAAATTCTGAGCATGGAACACATGAGCACCCAGATTATACAAGAGGTGGGAAGGAGAGAGGAAAGATTAATCCTGCAAAGATGTTATATGCTGAACGTCCCTCTACAAACTGGACACAGTCAACAATGGAGACTAGTTTTGAAAATCTGGCCAGTAAATATCACAACTCAGAACTCCATTTTCAAGATAGTGCCTGTTGTCAGGGTAACATTCTCTTGATGCTTCAATATCTCCTTTTTAATGTTTTTCTGATGTTTGTGTAACTAAACCCAGGTTTGTCTTAAAAAAAGGTGGTTAGCCAGCATGTGACTTAGAGATAACTCTCAATGGTACTTCAGTTTGGTATAAAGTTATGATGCATTTTCACCCTGAATCTACCATCCTCCTGTAAGGGGCTGTAATCTTATTCTCCCTGTTGAACAGAGACATTCTCATATCCTTTTGTAGTCAAATCACAGGACCTGACTGAAGTAGTTTTCAAAGAGAGGAATATACTTGATAACTGCGAATTTAAATTTTATTTTGAAAGCTAAGACAAATATTTTATATTCCAATAGGTTTTTAGTTTTGTATCTAGGACAAAATGGAGAGCAAGAACTTCAGCTTCAAGATAAAAGTCTGTTGAGAAAGCCTAAACCAAAATCAGCATTCCAAATCCACTTTTTCCTTTTCTTTGCTGACAATTTTTTCCATTTCTTCCTCTAAACACAGAGAGATATTTGTCATTGCAGTGACAGAATGGTGAGCAACACAGAGTTCAGTCATGCCAAGGAGAGAATGTGATACTTTACATGAATATGTCAAGGTAATGTCAATTTAAAAAAAAAAAAAAAAAGATTAAAAAGAGGCACAGAGTGACTTCTTAAGCCTTTCACATAGTTCTTATCTATTCATAACCAAAATCAAAGCAACTCTGATTGCTCTATCAAGTGTAATGTATAATTAAGGCAATTCAGTCCTAAGGTTTGGGGGTTATAGAAGTTCTTTTGATTTGAGCTGATTGTCTTAGTGAAAGAGCTGGTTGGGAATTTTTTGACAGATAAGTTTTCATCTTAAAGAAAAAAAAACAATCTGTCAAAAAGAAAACTTTTTAATGGGTGCAAAGCCTACAGAGTAATCGATAGCCCAGTAGTTACAGCACTCAGAAGTGTGTGGTGGTCCAAGTCCCTCCTCTCAGCTGGGCAACGCCCGAGCCACTGAGCTGCTGGCTAGCTGAGACTCTTAAATTGTATAAGTGCCCTAACTACTGGCTGTATACTCAGTCCCTCTGTCTCCCTGGCTGGTTTTGATTCGGCCCTGATATGGGAGTGAGAAAGGTTTGAAATGCCAAGACAGCACTCTCCTACACTGCTCAGCTTAGCTCTGAGATCTTTCTGAATTCACCTGCCATGAAGTTTGACCTCTGCAATCTTTCTGAATGTTCATTATACCAGAGACCTGAAGCATACATGAATTTCAGCATTCGTGTAACACCCGTGAGACTGCAGGAACCGCCTGTATGCTTGCACTTCTCTGTACTCATAGCCACCCTCATCCATGGGGCTGTGAGCAGCACACAGATTTTAATAATGGTTAGTAGTGAAGTTGTAGAAATTTTGAGGGAAGGACTGTGCTTGTCTGTAGCATATACAGACCAACTTAAAGCTCCAGGCTGATAGGTGTTAGTGGATGCCGACAGGGATGTCCTGGCTCCAAAGAAAATAACAGTCCTCCTTAACAATAATGGGTGTGCCATGTAACTGGCCAGGCTCAATGAACAAAGCAATCAAGACTCTTTATGAGGTAAAAGCAGCTGTCGGCTGGGTAAATACCAGCAGCACTTCCATGTTGCCTTACGACACCGGAGCTTTGGCAGGGAGGAGCTGAAGAAGTTCATTCTTTCCTCTCCTCACTCCCTGCAACCTCCTGCTCCGAGTGCTGCTCCTCAGCACTGGCTGCTTAGAGGGCTCTGCTGTGAGCTCAGCTGGACTTAAATGGGGTAAAAAAGTGGGCTCAGTCATGACTCAGTAGGACTGTTTCCCAATGCTGCTTCCAACAGCCCATCAACTGAAATAACATTGAAACTGCAACCTCGTTTTGTTCCATAAAACATATGTATTTTTTTTACCTTTTTTATGGTATAATATGGCTTTTTTTTCATTTTGTATAAAAAGGAATAAAAAAACTAGTATCTGAATTATATTTCCAATAAGAATTTAGTGCCTCATGATACATTTTACTGAATGAAAGACTGAGAAATAAGAACTCATTAATTCCCATCCCAGCCATTCTGCTTGCTAGAATGTGTGTGTTTATTGTGTGCACTCTACTCAGGGTGAGATTTACATTATCTAACTTGAGCTTTCTAAAAGTTAAGTGTCTAACATAAATTACTCATATAAACATTCTCCTGAAACATCTGAGAAGGAGCCACCTACAGAAAGAACTCCTGCCTATCCTCAAACAGGGTTCAAAACTGTGCACTGAGCTTGGCCCCAACCTTAATGATTGGCATCTGATTTTTAGATTACTGAAATTAGGTGTGATGAATTCTAAACTATTAAAATAAAAATCTTGTGCCATTGAAATTTAAAACAAGATTCCTGTGTATTTCAGTAGGATGAGGATATATCCTCTACATCTCTGAGAGAATTTAGTTCTCATTATTTTAAGAGCACGTTGAAGTCCCTGAGACCCCAGATTGAGCTGACTACCTCCCTCCGTGTCCCATGACATGTTACACTGGCAAGTGCTACACAAATTGGTGCTAAGTGGGAGAAAAAGCAACCAAATCTGTTCCCCATCCTTATCTAGCACAAATCTGGTGCTTTGGAAATGTAATTAGTATTTATAATCCTTCCTAGGTGGAAGGCCTGAAAGTCTCTGTTTGTTAATAAAAAACAGTTAAAAAGTGAGCAATGAATGCTTAGTCCTAATCATATATGCTGCTACTGTATCAAGGAAGAGGTGAGAAATCCAACCTGGCAAACCACGCAGCCCCAAACACAGAAATTACACAATTCCAGGAGGGAATTGTGTTTTTTAAAAATAACATTGAATAAAACCTTTTGTTCCAAATAGTTATATTCAAATGCCCACCATCTGCTTTAAACTTGAAGTAGTGAAAAATCTAGTGTCTGAAAAACCTCTCCTTAACTCATCCAGGTGTGCCCTTGGAGTGCTGAGGTTAAATCCCCAGTCCTGAATGAGGGTTGGCATATGGATGATGTCCACAACCAGGCAAGAAAGACCCTCCTGATTGTTTTTCACCCAGGGTCTGGCTGGCCTGTGTATAACAACTGGAATTCCCAGCATGGTGGGAAGAAAAATTAGTCTCTGCTACATAATTGGGCTAACTAATTCCATCTTCCATGGCTTGGATCCTTGGTCAGCTTGCTCCCTTCTTCAGATCTTATGCAGTGAGTGAATGCATTGACTTGTTCCTCCCTCTGGTGGTTTGGCACCTTGGATAGTTTATGTATGATTTAATGTCAGATGGAGGAACTTGGCTGTTGGTGCGCCCATTAATAATAGTACCCTTCTATGTTGGGCAAGCGGTCAGCAGAAGAGCCCCATAGATGCAAAACCTATTTGCATCTAATAAAACAATGCATGCCAATAGATACCTCATCTCTGTTGGCAAGCTGCATAATTCTTCATAGTTATATACTTGATCCAAATGCTTTGGCAAAGGATATCTTCCTACAGGAGTCCTGCTTGAGGGATCCAGTATTGATTGCCTTTGCAACTATACATGAGACCATGGCAATCACTAAAGACAGAGGAACATTTTGGTTCTACGGTGTATAGGCTCATTCTTGCCTTTAAAAACAAAGAGAAAAAAAGCCATCTATTTTTACTGTCTGTGTATTTTTAGCAGTGCATCATAAAAAAAAAGAGAGATTAAATTAAGGAAGCTAACCAGTATATCCTGTAGAAATTTCCAGTCTTCACACAACAACTAAAATGGTACAGGGATAATCCAGCCCAAAATTCCAATGAATATCTGCAGATCAAGACATTGATTGTCATTACTGTAGCTGTTGCTCCACTGCATACACACTTGCCTTTGTACTTAGAGTCTGTGACTAAACACAAGTCAGACTAATTTCTCTTAATTCAGTTTAGCTAGATGGAGGCAGCTTGTAGGTGAACTTATATTTAACATTAAGAGAATCAATTTAGTATGCACTTGTGGCTTTATAGGCACATCGATATAAGTAGTTTTGTGCAAAAAGAAGTCTCATGCTGTGGCTTTTTCTGGCACGCCCAGATCCAATTTGATATATTGTCACATTTGTAGATATTTGTAATAGTATCTTAAATTTTAGATCGTACTTCCTATGTTTAGTAGCTTCAGATTTCAGTATACAGGTAGAACAGGGTTTGCCATCAAGGAGATGCTTAGGGAACAGTTATTTAATCTCATCTCAGCAGAAATGCTCAAGGAAACTATCTGATCATCTGTGGATAATTCCTATCTGTTTCATACTCATTTTATTCTACTCCATTGATGATTTATTCAATAACTTGCACACATCCATTGATAACAGCGAGTTTAGTGCATATGATTTCTTCAACTTTGTCTAATGTTTTTCTTTTTTAGCATCATAATTACATGACATGTTTAAAAGCTATCAGCCTGACACTTCTGAGTTATTTACCTTGAGTGAGTATGCAGCTGGTACAAGACAGTCTTGCTTTAACTTGCAGGTTTTGTAACAAAAAAAAAAAAAAAAAAAGGCTTGGGGTATTATTCTCAGCCTCAAGAGAACATAGGCATTAAAAATAAGGTAGGAGGAAACGAAACTGGAGGTGTTATCTTCTTTACTTAGAGAAAGACTAACTGAGAAAATGCAAGTATCACAGCTTTGAGTTTTGCCCATACAGCATGAAATATGAGGTCTTTCCCTCAGATAAATTACACCTACGAACAGAAGCAATAATGTTAAAGAAAATTTTTCTGTGGACAGCTTTCGTATTTTGAGAAAGCTTTATTTCTGCTCTGTCTGTCAGAGTGACAGGCTGCTATAGGGAAAATACTGAACTCTACAAATAATCACAGAGTATGCTGGATATTGTTTTGTTGGGGTTTTTTTGTTTGTTTTGTTTTGTTTTTTTAACTTGATCTTTCTTATTTAATTGATGTTTGCAGTGAAAATACAGTTCAGCCAAGCAGAAGGGGGGAGAAAGTATGTTGTGGCACATTAATTTTTCTTGTACAAGAATATGAATAGCCACGTGATAGTTCCATAGGTTAATTTCACACCCCTGAGAGAGGCTCAGTCTGATTGTGTTTCCTTGTTAAAACTTCACATTCATAAAATTAAGTTTTCATTCTTTGCTATGCAGTCAAGATTCAATGAAATACAGCTACTACCACTTGTCTTCACCACTATGCCTTCATTTTCCCTTGGGCACCTCTTAGGCAAGGTGAAATAGTGTGTTCCTCTGGCTTGAACCCCCATTCTGTAAAATATGATACAGAGGATTGTTTTTCAGCTACAAAGATGATTGTGGTGCTGTGTTCCAAAAAACTACAAAAAAAACCAAACCAAACCAAACCAAACCAAACCAAACCAAACCAAACCAAATCAAACCAAACCAAACAACAACAACAAAAAATAGCAACATATAATCACAAAATAACAGGTCCGACACAATTTGCATTACATGAAAATCTTTCAATTCACTTCACTAGCCTTTGATCCGACCGGTATTGCCTTATTTCCTAGTTTTGTTTTAAAGTATCCTTTACATGTAAAATTGAGAACTAAACCATTCTCCCCCTCCTGCTTTGTGTTTGTGATCCAGGCTTTTGTAATAGTAGCAGTTTCCTGCAACACCTGCAGAATACCAATGAAATATTTCTTCCCATAGTGACACATGGAGTCATACTGAAGTAGGAGGACCTGTATTTACAATACCCTACTAGACCCCCTCTTTAGCTCACTAGATTCCTTCGACTGTTTCTTGTGGCTTATTATGAAATGCTATGAGAGCACAAGGAACACCTACACCTTGCTATAAACAGAAACTGAATATCTTGAAGCACATTGTCGTTCAACGACTGAGTTACAAATTTTCACTTGGAGAATATGGGCTTTATTGCCTCTACACTATTGTGCCAAATTGTAGTCAACAAGGTGACACAGTAGATAAGTTTAGATGAAGGCATTTACTGGTGGACAAGCCAATAAAAACATGTGGCTCAAATGTTTTGAATCTCAGGACCTTTTCCCAGTTTCATTTACTTTTTAAATGCACAGCATGGCACAGTTATCCATCAGACAGCCCAGTTGTATATGGGACTCTGTACTGCATGTTCGGTTTTAAGCGTTTCTAATGCTGTTACTGTGAACACAGTTAGGGTTTCTGGAAATAATCAGTGAATCCCAAGTCAGAACAAAAGTGCTAATGTGGTACCAAGTTCCTGAGTAAATAAACAATTGCTAAACAAAATCTTTTCAATAGCATTGTATGTCTGTGTCAACATTACATTTCCTCTGTGAGTCATCTGGTCAGCAGCACTCCAGCTACATAGAAGAGGTCATCCTCTTCCTACAGCTCTATGCCAAAGACTGAAGTTTTGTTACAGAACATACCACTCAGGGTTTCCTGTGAGCCACGGGAGTTGCATTTTTTTTTAACAGGATTAGAGACAAAAATTAGAAGGTAAGAAAATCCTGATGGGCATATTTGAAGGGGGGGGAAAAAGCCATGAAACAAATGCTTTTTGTGCCAGCCTCTGTGTCCATTAGCTAGTCAGAAACATAGGAACATGTTTGTTCTTTTTCACCCAACCATATAGATATAGAATTCTAATACATGGGAAGGATGCCTCGGATATTTTGTATACTGCAGGAAATAGGAAATAACAGAGGGGGGAAAAAAAGACATCCTTGCAAGCACTAATTTGCTTATTTCAAATGTTCAGCAGTTCAGTAAAAAAAAAAAAAAAAAAACAAACCAACCAAACAACCAAACAACAGATTTCATACGTGTTCAGAACCAGATCCAGAAACAGGAGGTACTTACTTTTTTAGCTTGTATATAACAGAGTAGCCATTCTCCTGAGATTTTTTTGAGCAAATGCAGAAATGTAGGATCTTTCTTAAGGCAGTTTGAAAGAGCTTTTGCAGTCTATATGTTGGTCCTACTTCAGCTTGAATCTGAACTCCAAGATGTGTTTTTTAATGTCCCCTCTACCTATGGTTTAGTGAAGTGTCTTATCTCTTGTTGTGGTGCTTTTCGGAGTGCAAGCAGAGATATTCAGCTTTTTCTAATACAAATACAGTAAATTTCTTGTCTGTCATCATAATGTAAGATTCTTGGATGAATCACTTCACAAATTTCAAACTAAAAACTTATTATTTTTCACCGATATAACACATAGGTGGATAATATTAAAAAAAAAAAAAAAAAAAACAAACCAACCAAACAACCAAACAACAGATTTCATACGTGTTCAGAACCAGATCCAGAAACAGGAGGTACTTACTTTTTTAGCTTGTATATAACAGAGTAGCCATTCTCCTGAGATTTTTTTGAGCAAATGCAGAAATGTAGGATCTTTCTTAAGGCAGTTTGAAAGAGCTTTTTTGGGGGAATAACGTACTACTAGATATTATCCTACTAAAGACAAAGACAGATGGAAAGGTAGAGACATAGAAACAGTTACTATTTGCCTGTAATCAGTTCCTTCAGGTTTTATTTAGCTTTTGATGATTAGTTTAATGTTTTAATGTAGGTAGTTTTTCTGGTTTTGTATGACTTAACTACATGCAGAAATGTAGGATCTTTCTTAAGGCAGTTTGAAAGAGCTTTTGCAGTCTATATGTTGGTCCTACTTCAGCTTGAATCTGAACTCCAAGATGTGTTTTTTAATGTCCCCTCTACCTATGGTTTAGTGAAGTGTCTTATCTCTTGTTGTGGTGCTTTTCGGAGTGCAAGCAGAGATATTCAGCTTTTTCTAATACAAATACAGTAAATTTCTTGTCTGTCATCATAATGTAAGATTCTTGGATGAATCACTTCACAAATTTCAAACTAAAAACTTATTATTTTTCACCGATATAACACATAGGTGGATAATATTCCATCACTGATGACTGTAATCACCTTCAGCCCTAATTCAGCATCCCAGGTTCTGGCTTGATTAAGTATTTGTGGCTTCTATTTCATCCTCTCCTGACAGAGATAACTTTGTTTTAATTCAAACTGTCACACTCTGGAGTTCAGGAAGGACACAAAAATGTCAGGTAATAATCCCTCCTCAATCTCATGAGTAGCTAACACTGCTAATATGCAGAACCATTAGTATGTTGTCATGATTTTAACTTAATCATTTGCAGCAGCCCAAGCTTTACTGAGATCCGTTAAAGCTGATCTGGATAAGCGTCGCCCATCTTTACATGCTTTACTCGGCTTTCAGTGCTTAACAAAAGACACATTTAATCTTGTAACTTTTCCTATATCTTTGTAACTTTATTTTAAATGAGTTTCATCAGTAATTTGAACACTTCATGAAAGTAAATATACATTTTTTTAAAAGGAAATAACCTTTTGAAAAGTAACCCGGCACAAAACAGGGCCTCTGAGTGGATACTGTCATCTCTGGATGTTCAAGACTGTCATGCTAGCATAGTCAAGTCATAAAAAACCAGAAAAATTACCTACATTAAAACATTAAACAGATCATCAAAACCTAAATAATACCTGAAGGAACTGATCACAGGCAAATAGTAACTGTTTCTATGTCTCTACCTTTCCATCTTTCTTTGTCTTTAGTAGGATATCTAGTAGTACGTTATTCCCCAATTTTCTCTCCAAGTGGAAGCATCAAGAACATTCATCCCAAGCGTTAAAACGTCAGTAAAGAAGCATTATCTTTTTAACAGTTAAATACTAGACATTTTTATACTATGAAGGAGCTAAATGTAAGGTCTCCAAGGCCTTTGTCCTGTTGAAGATGAGGCTGAGTTTCTATTATCTTCTGGCTGATGATCCCATCATTCTACTTTCGCAGGATGGGATTATTGGTGTAGTATACCCATCCACCCACCTACTTGTCTTCTCTGACTTCTTTTATACTTTGAATCACTGTGCTTTTTATTCTATAGCGTAAGTCAGTAGTAATATTTAGCACTAGTTCACTTTCTTATTACTTGAATGCACTTGCTTAAAGTACAGGACACCTGCTGTCTCTGTACCTTTAGAAATGATGACTAAACACAGCCAAAGGGCAGTTTTGTAGCTGATGAGTCAATTTTTCAACAGGAGTAAATGACATAGTCTTGTTTATGAGTAAGGCTTTTAAACAGTTGCAGTGAGCACTTCAGAGATGAAGACATTTTCTGGGCTGAGAACTGCAATTTGGTGTGTGTTACCAAGTTCCTCTGTAATGTGACTGCAAACTTTATACAGCTTGTTCGCTTATTCACAGAGCATCTGCTTGTATTTCTGAAACCCTTTAATCTTAACTGGATCTCTCTTGGAAATCTTGATCTCCTGTCTTCTTTTTCCCTCATTATATGTGTACCCTGCCTATAATAGCAACACATTAAAAGCAAATATTTTACTTTCAAGGTCACAGGCCAATAGCAAACTAGTGGCCACTAACTCGTAGTTTGTCTGAATACAGGTTGCTTCCATGACTCCATGTTAACACAGAACTGATGAGATGGTAAGTTTTTCCTTGTGGGAATTCAGACCAAGGTTATAATCACCTTTCTCTCAACAAATTTCCAAGGTGACCTGAGATTCTGCTCTGAGGAGTTACTTTCAGTTTGTCATTCCTGAGCTTTTTGGCAGTTATTTTGTTTCCCACTTTTCTTCTGGCTCCCGTGGCTTTTGCCATATCACCTACACTTAGGTAGTGCTTTATGTGGACCAGCAGTTACTGCCTGCTATTAATTTCTTTCAGCAGTTCCCATGGGGATTCTTGGAGCTGTAGCAATAACTGGTAAATCCTTTTCAAAGCTGTTAAGTGTTTGACAAAATAGTCACAATAACACATATGCTTAATCTTTTTCATTGCTATATGCCACAGTTCCCATTTCTCCTGACTGCAAGTATGAGGATTCTGTGATGCACTGGAGCCTGAAAAAGCTGCTTCCAACAGCATTCCTGAGTTCCCATAGTATTAAATAGGACCTCATAGTCAAGACTAATCTTCACTCTGCTTCACACACTTCAAATTCCCCATGCTAAGGGAAAAAAGAACCTTTGAGTATTTCAGAAGTAAGCTGAGGTCTACTGTGAGTGACTATTGCACCCAGAATGTCATTCTTTGCAAACTATACTTTAATTTTAAAAATGCTTTTCTGGCTGTCATGTTGAACATGCATAGTAGAACATAATTCTCTCCCTCTAGACTAAGAAGAAGGCATGCATCTTTCTCTGTTGTTAAAAATCAAAAGTTAGGAATCCTTGTAAATGCAGGAACTCATTTATTTGGTGTTTCTAACATATATTCTTCCTTGCAAGAACATATTTTTTTCATTTCCCTTTCTAGTGTCACAAAGTCATTAGTATTTACTCAAGAAAAAGTATTTAGCAAAGTTATTGTCTCTGGAATTTATGAAGGACCTGGTTATGAGGGATTAAATTTAATATCAATGAGATTAAAAGTTTACCAGGAATTCATTCTAGTTATTTCTGCTCTAGCTTTGTAAAAGAAAAAAGACAAAAGGCCAAATTCTTGACTGGTATAGATTGGCATTGCTTCACAGAAAGAAAAGGAGATGCATTCCAATGAACACCAGCTGAATATCTGGCTTTGAGATCATCAAAGCTAGTTTGTATTAACCCCATGTAGATATTGGCCACATATTTCCCACTATGATGTGCTGATGTGAATACGTTAAATATCCTGTTGCAAAATTAACTATTCATATTATTGAGAGACATTAATCCTTACAATAAAAGCAATTTCCCTGATGGAGGTACCAAGAAAAAAAAAAAAAAAAGAGTTTGGGAAGTGGAAGGAATGGAAGGTGTACTAAGAATCTGATGCAGTGTGCCCCAGAGTTTCACCAAGTGGGAAATACATTTAGTTGGATCAGTATATTTGCCTTAATTAGGAGTGATGGGTGTGCACTTCACACTATGAATTAGCTTTCAGGGGTGTGCCTGAAAGTGAAGCTGGCTGAAATCAAACATGTTTCACAGCACCAGGAATCTACACGTACATTACCATACTGAATATAAGAACAGAAGTAGATGAATTCTCAATGGTTAATGCCCTTGGAGGACTGTGAGTATGAGATTCAAATATATTAAAAACCTTGGTGGCCTCCATAAGGGAAAATAAATGACATGTGAGAAGAGAAATGGAAAATGAAATGGGTGTATTTGCTTTTGCTGTTCTTCCTTTTTTTTTTTTATTGAATTTTTATTTCCTGCTCTGATAATCAAAAGAAAACTATATATAGCTTAGAGCAAACTTTATGACAAAAGGAAGTTGGTTTGAGGTTGTCTTTATTACCAGCAGCTTTTTAAAGGTAGCATTGAATATCATGAACTGATGTTATGAAAGCATATGAAATAGTGCAGAGAAAAGACATTTGCTTATTGCTATGGGAAACAGATTTTAAAATTTTTATTATTATTTGTTTTATTCTTCATGTTGTAATTATATCAGTTCCTTGATATCAGCTGAGGAGTAAGCTGTAGGTTCCTACATTACAGTGAGAACCCAGGATGGCTTCAAGAGAACATTGGGTAAGCTGGTAATTCAACAATTCCATGTTGTTACAATGGCCTTATTGTAAAATAAGAATAAATTAAAAACATGTCTTTAAACTATTTGCAAAGTCTTGGTGAGCAGTGTGAAGTACGGTTATGTGTCTCCATGCCGTGATTTGATGGTTCAGTCACTTTCATCCCTTTCTCTCGCCTCAAAGTTGGCTATATATTTAACAAGTTAAGAATGATAGAATTCATGTAGGAAACACTCCTACAGGAAAAATGAGAGTTCATCTTTGTTCTCACTAAAAAAGCTAGATATATGGTACAATTTCTTCTGTGTTTTTGGTTTTGCTCACTGTTGAAGGCAGTATTTTGAAAAAAAAAAAAAAAAGTTTACACAGAATCATCAAAACCCACGAGCCAATTTCTTCCCCAGACTAAAATTTCCTGAACTACGTTGTTGTACTCTCTGCCCACCTCCAACCCCCCCTTCTAGAATGGTAGTTCATGAGAACAGAAGCAATTTTTCACTCTGAGAGAGTTAAATCTATTTTAAAAGCCACAACAGGGCCTAGCTGTTTATAGCCGATTTCTTTTGCAGTAAATTCTCCTTTTCATATCGCTCTAATAATTATTTTGGCAGACTTTGGAAGATTAAAAGACCTATTAAATTATTGTCCCAGAGACTAAAACATTTAACCTGAAAGTCATATGACAGTTGTCAGGGACTGTGTTTACAGGCACAGAAAAGGAAGTATTCCTTTAGGAAAAATTGTAGATTTTAATTATTGACTTCTAGGAAGACATGATTAACAAGGGCTTCTCCTCTTCAGTTATCAAATCCCAAGTGTCTGCTCCTGCATCTACTGTTTCTTAAGTAAAATCCCCAAACTTCCTTCCAATTCTCAGAGTAGCCTCATTAAATCAACTGTACTTAAACCTCCAGTAGATTAGAACTTTAGAGGAATGTAGATGTAACACTTGATTATTCTTCTAAAGCTGATGACATGAATTGATTTTTAGATTGGTCAGCCCTGCCACCGCCAGAAAGTCACCTTCCCCCCCCCCATTTTCCCAAGCATAGGAGTTAACCTGTGCATTTAACAGGCTTGCAGTAAACACGCTTTTCTGCTCAGAGGTAATTGCTGAAGGTTTTGCTCAGAGTGAGAAAGCCCCACAAGTTCTCTAATCCACTGATGCTGTATATCTTGTGTTGTCTTTGGAAAAAGACTCATTACCAGAGAGAAATGTTGTCTATCATCACAGCAGGAGACTTTGAGCTATTTAGCACTAGGTAATTGGATCTAGGACCAGTCCTTAACTTTTATGAGGCCAAGAGGAGTTACACCACTGCTGTTTCCACCACACTAATGGCAGACAGAAGACTTAAACATGCTGTGTAAAAACTGATTGTAGTGGATTGGATGCATTTCAGTGTCAAGTTTTGGTTCTTTAATATTCCTTTGGATAATTCCTGTTTTCTTTTTACCAATACATGTATGATTTCCATAATTTTAAGCACTTAGTGATTTATCAAGAGTAATAAAAAAAATATGTCCTAAAATAATAATTTTATTGAATCATGATGTGACTTTTAGATCAATTTTGTAATAATATGCCTTGGCTACCTAACATCTGAAGAAAGGGAAAGCTTAAATCAAAGTACTGTGTGCTGCTTTATTACAAGGTAAAACTTTATCCACTTTGCAGTATTTAATATTGGTATTGTGTTTCTTCCATTGGCTGTTCATCTAGTCATTGCAGAATATTATTAAGCTAGAGGGAGCAGAACATTATCTCTCTATTCCTTATTGGCTGCAGGATTAATTATCAGTTTGATTTTAAGAGCTGGTCATTAACAAGGCCTTACATAGCTTAACTCATCCTTTCAACATGATTTTTTTGATTGTTTATTCACAAGTTGTTTCCTTTGGTCATCGTCCAAGTTTTTTCATTTGTCTCATATACAGGCTACAAGTGTTTTACATAGTTTATATGCATTCACACAGTACGTGCCCATGGCAGTGAAGATTCTCTACAAATGTAATAAATTCTGAATCAACCATGCAATTTCTACATTGGAGTTATAGGTGAAAAATCTTATTGGCAATTTATTTCATTGTAAAAGCTTCCTATAGTTACTTGAATTACCTGCTTAATAAAGGATGCATTTAATGATCACATTTTTTTTCTTGTAAGCACATTTCTTAACAGGGAATTCTCAAATTATATTCATACAGGAATTTTCTTCACCCACTTTTGAATTTCAGTGCTGAAAGAGAATAATAATCATTCACCTTTGATGAAAAATACCTGGAAACATCCCTTTCTCTAATTAAAGTTGTCATTGCTCTCTACTGTCAGGGAATTGCAAACACAGCTCCATTTTACACAAGATCTTGCCTATGAAATATTCTGTCCTAAGCTTCATAGAGCACAATTTGTCTCACTTGGAAGAGTAAGACTAGAGTTACTAGACTGCCAGTTTTGAACCTACAGTTCAAGGGAATCTAGGTTTTTCAAGCCTAGTTTGGAACACTAGAATAGGTCCTCCAGTTTTTGAAGTGTCAACTCAGTGAATCACTCCCCACAAAGTAGCTGCTTCTGACATTTCAGCCAAAGCCCTGCTGCTTTTTGCAGGAGCGTAGATGCTTTTATCTTGCACATTGGTCTGAGCTGCAAAAATGTTCCAGTTTATCACATACTGTTCTGTACTGTCACTTAGAAATATGCTTGTGCTTGCTGAGTGCATATTGATAAGATACCTTGAGACTGTGATAAAAATGGGACAAAGAGAAGATATCTTTCAAATTTGATAAATAAAGTCTTTAAAACAGTGATAAAAGACTCCTGAGAGGCCATTATTGAGAATGAATTCTCAGAGGTGTACACAAAGTTGGGTCTTATTGTTTGGTCATGCTCGTTCAAAGGTTTAGGGCTTTTACTCTGTGTTTCTAAGAAAAAGCTCTTTGAAGGTCATGTTTGAATTCAAAACTGTACTTATTGTCTGGTTTTCCATGCTATCTACATTACTGTTGCATATAGCATTTTGGAGCCCAATAGCTCCTGAAGGTAATATTTTCTAATTCCACTTATCCTACCCTCTGGTGTAGCATTTGTCAGTGCAGGTTTGTGTCTGCAGGTGTTGATAAGGTAGAAAAAGCTACCTGACTAACATTATTTTACTGCTTATTTGTTCCTAGGTAGTTTGAAGCGATTATCACTGCTGGACTATAGTCATGTGCTAAAAGACAGCACGCCCTCCTTCGGCTATACCACCCTCAGCACTTTAAAGCAGTGGTAGTTGTGCAGATTACCTGGCAGTGACTAATCTTACTGTAACAGAGAGTGGGGGGAGGGAAGAGAGTGGGAAAAGGGGTGTCGGGGAGGAGCTGCTTTTCACTGCTGGTGCTTTTCTTATACTGAAGGCCATGGCTCCTTGTTCAGGTATCTGAGTGGGAAATTAATCTCTTGCTGTTAGAGAGCAGTGCTAAACATAACCACTATACTATTGCTGTTAATGGTGCTTGTAGAAAGGAAGGGAATGATAAAAGCGAGCCATAAAACCCTCCACAGTTGACTTTACTCTGCAAAACCTTGGATTCTCCATCTGCAGACCTCAGCAAGTGTAACAGCAAGTGGGTTCCCCAGCCCTGAGACAGGTACATCTGGGCAGGGTGAGGGGATCATGTCCGTGGGACCTACCAGGAGTGTGAGGTGCCTGGTCATGCTCCCTGGGGCTCATGTGTCTTCTGCATCACCTCAGCCTGAAAATGATTTTTGCTCCATTGATATTTTTCTTCGGGTGTAAAAAACCCCAAACCATCCTACTGAACCAGCAATGGAAACAACCATCCCTTTGATTGCCACATGATCTTGACCTGCTACTTCTGAGAGATGTTAAAAAAATTAACTGGATGCTCAATTCCTAGCAAAGCAGGAGACATGCTCAGGAGCCCCTCTTGGCTGTACAGGTGGCTTGGTTCCACCACAGCTCTCTGTGCTTCCCTCAGCAGAGATTCAGGCCGGTTGTGGGCATAAATACAACTTGGCATGTCTGACCAGACCTGCCCTTCAACACCTTCCATATAACAAAATATTCCCTCTTTCTGTTTCTGTGAAAGAAACAAGCTCCCTAAAACCCTTAGCTCCAATGGAGATAGCTTACTGCAGGCTTTCAACTTCCTTTGTTTTCCCCAGGCTCAGTAACAACATAGCACTGGGATCAAAACATAGGTAATAAGCATATTGGAAAAACAGCATGGTTCTACATCATAGAATAAGAATTTCCATAACTTCAGGACCTTTTTTTCTCCCCATTTTTGTTTTGTCTTTGTTTTTTTTTTTTCTTTCCTACTGTCTCAATTTCAGGAGCTGATGCAAGATATTCTTATCCATTTACAGTGCATATCATCGTAATGACCAGTGCAACATCACACATGTTGGTAGCCTATGTGGATTGTCAGTCTATGACATAAGAATCCAGTGTCTTAGTCAGCCATGTGAGTGTGAATAGGTTTCTTACTCCAACATTTGCTGCTAACAAAGATATCTAAAATGTTTTCTCCGGATGTGTGCAAAATAAATGTTTTTAAGTTTAAATAAATGGATAATATTCTTTAGCAGCCAATTTATGTATGTCGGACTAATTCTTTCTGCCTTAGTAACCGTAAGAGGATAAAAATACATTAATAATAACTCTGGCATGACCAGGGTCTTGTGAAGATTCATTAGGTAATGTGTGGTAGTAATGGAGAACTCTTTTCTGTGACTCTCTCTATTTTTGAAACATGGATTAAACCTTAGTGAGCTTATTGTCAAAACCTTCCTACTGTCTGCGAATTATTATTCTCATCCACATGTCTAAATTCCAATTAAATGGAGATTTAATCATATTTCAGTGTCTCAGTGCCTAAACAGAGGCATTCAGTACATGTTATCAGATATATGAGACATTGCTATAGATGTGGCACCTGTAAGAAACCTGTTATCCTTTTGGAGCAGCATCTGGAGGCCAGAGTGGGAACCCACAAAAGGTACTAGACAACTGTGTGAGAGCAGTTCAACTGAACCTCCAGGAAATATTCAGACTGCTCTCTAACATTCTGCATAAAACCTGTGTCGTTACCGACACCCGATCCCTGGGATCTCTGCCACCCAACCTCTCCCGTTGGGTGCCATCACAGACACAGGCTTCAATGTGAAGGATGTTGCAAATGGCGTTTATTGCGCAGCTGCAATTGCTTATATAGCACAAGCCACGCCCACAAGGCCCCTCGTGGGCAGTCTGAGCTTTCCGTTACATCGCCAGATCTTCCGCACGCCGATCCCTGCCTAGGGCGGGCTCTGCTCACCACAACAAACCTGAAAGCGCCTAGGGTCACTAAATATATATACTTTGGAGTAAAAAAAAATTCCCTGAGTACCATAGCAGAGGCTTCTGCATCTGATCAAAAGCCCTGGCAAGAGATGTGAAGCACCACACCTAAGCAACCCTGCAATCTGCACAAGGTTTGAATGACAAAAGAGACCTTAGAAACTAGTTCTGTTGGGCTCAGTTTGTAATAATCAAATATTTGCCTAGAATGACTTGATTTGTTGGCTCTCTTTGAGCATGAGGACAGCTTTTTTTCGGCAATTTCCATGACCCAAAAGATTACCCTTAATATCTTAACCAAACTAGGGCATATTCTACTGTGCAAATTCCAGAGCTGTCCAATGCCAGAGTGCCTGTGCAGTGGAGCTTGGAGACTCATGCAATAGCCCTTGGCCATTCTGAGAAGATCTGATCGCATCCAAAGGGAAGCTCTAGGCAAGACTGTGAAGGGGCTGTTCCCCCACTGAATCTGGTTGTCTTGACATCATTATGATTAATTGGATCAGTAAGAGTAAGAGTAAGAAGGTAAGTAGTGTACTCGATGCAGCAGTATAAGGATCCTACACAAGTGAGGAAACCTGTTTGGGACCCTTCTGTGGTGTCTGATTTTGCATGTATCACTGAATGAAATTGTGTGTGTTGTGAACAGGAACCGGAAACCAGGACTCAGCTTATTTTGCAGAGTCATCTCACTTACATACACCTTCAGGCATTTGGATCTGTGATGATTTTAGATTCATGACGTTTACTTCACAGTGTCACCAAAGGGATTGATTGGGAAGGGCTAGAGACATTTTTGTCAAAAATTTAACATAAAGAATAAATTAAGGTCTCAACTATGTATGAAGGTCTTCTGGAAATAAAATGGCATTAAGCGTGCTTTTGAACAGATGGAATATTTTTGACAGGTCAAATCAAACCAAGGGCTGTAGGCTGGACATTTTTGCTCTAGCACATGGTAGAAGAGAAGCTGCCACCTTGCCTTTTTGGAACTCCAAAAAATATCTACATTCAAAATAAGCACAACGGTTTTAATTTCTTGTGGGTAGAGATATGACTGGGAGCCCTTGAAATAGATGCTTGGTCAGTTACTCGCAGTGCTCAGCTTTCTGGAGGGGTCACATGAGAAAAATTGGCTTTTTCTAACTTGTGGAATCATCCTTATACTCCCTGAGAAAGAGGACTATTTAACTATCTTACCTGCATTTGAAGGGGGAGCTATGAGTATGCATCTAAGTCCCTCAAGGTTATATCAGAAGTTCATGGCATGAACTGAAGCTACATCTGCTGAGCTTGGGTCCTGGCCTGAGATTCCAGAAACCCACAGCTTTACTGTTTAACTCTCGCTATGAATACAATATTCTTTTTGGGTTTTATTTCAGCTATGATGCTTTTTTATGATGCCAGCTGTAATTGTAACTATTAGCTCTGAACTGGGCAGCGGAGGAGGAAATGCTGCTTCTTTTATTACCCACAATATATTGGCCTAGGTTGCTTTTCAGGTAATTTGTGATGATTATTTGTTTCATTTTGCTTTTTAAAATTTCCTCTTTGTTAGTACAGCTTAAATTTTGTTTTTAAATCTTGTTTTGGTAGCTTATTTAGTTTTTGATTAATGATGAAGATTTCTAGAGTCCTGCTACTTCATTAGAATACCCAATGTTTACACTCCTTATAATAAGCACAGATATAAATAGAAGGTGTCTTCATTTAAGCAAGACCTGGAAATTTTTTTCATAGTAATCTTCACAATAATGAACAGTTGATTGAATTATTGAGCTTGCAGATAAACAGCACCTTAAAAACCGGTGGAACTAGATATTTAAGACTGATGGAGACATTGGTTTTGTATTAGTGCAAGATCTGACCCACAAATATAATATAGCCCATCTGCTGAAATAATAGCTGTGTACATACTACCCTTGTCTCCAACAGTTTTTCTTCAGAAATGAGGAAATGGTCATTACATTGTGGCTATCCTAAAATCAGAATAATCATTTGCTTCTAACAGGTATAGTCATTATTCATACATACCTATTATTTTAACAAAAGCTGTATTTCATAAGATTGAAAGTCCATTTATTCCAAACATTTTTGGCAATATATAGAAACCTCAAAGTGCATTGTTTTCATTTCTGACAGAAAACTCTGCATGACACATGTTTTTTTAATGAATTGAACATGTAGTACCTACTCTATAGCAAAATGTACAAAATTAATAGTGTATAGATGTTCATTGGGATTCAGAACTGGTGCATGGGCAAAACATATACACTTAATCTATCAATAAAAGCCATCAAGATTAACCTATCCTGTACCATGTGCTCAGTATAAAGAGGTTTTCTGCTGTGATAAGGTAGGTGAATTATCATGTGGTACTGCTCTGGCTCCCACGGAACGTAATAGTGACTCAAATAATAGCAGCTTCTGTGCCTATACATCATGACTTTCCATTGTATTTTTACTGCAAATCTGTGTAGATCCATACTTTATTTCCCCTGTATGAATTTAGGCTGACAAAGTAAACTGCTATTGCCATGGCAATAACAGAAATCAGGGAGCGAAGGTTGTGTCAGTGCTTTAGGCCAGCCACAATAATAGGAGTATTTCTCCTCCACTCATTCAAACTATTTGGGTTTTAGCCTTTCTAAAACTTTCTTAGAATAGTTTGCGGTACAAAATGGTCATATTCTTCAATATAGGACTTTGATTCTTCTAAGCTGTTACCACTGACTTAATATTTTTGCTGTGATTACCATGTTTGATAGACTGAATGGCTGATGATACCTTTGTCTCTTCTACACCTACAAAATTTGCTGGTACTTTAAAATATTCCTTCACCTTCTGAAACTTTCTTAGAAAAAGTTTAACTTGCACTAGAGGTTGGAATATAAAAGCAAATTGAAGCATTGATTTCCCCATTTCGTCACCTCTAGAGAACAATTCATAAAGCACGGAAGTTCTAACTAGTCAATCAATAGTTGCTACTTAAATCAGAGACACTGCAGATAGCCTGTTATTAAAAGTATTCTTCAGAAGATAATAATAAATGAAAAGAGAGGAACCAATTCAACCTCTGAGTGGAGTTCAAGACTGACACATTGAGGGAAGGAAAGATGCACATGCAATTTGTCCTTTTTCCCACAGGGAAATGGGAAAAGAATATTTCCCTAAAGACTTCTCAAATCCTAAGTGCAAGGATGACCTGAAACGTCAAAATGTCACATGAAAACATCCTTACTGCAAAATGGTGTGGAGGTCTCTGTCAGATCCCTGGCAGGTTGTTTGAACCCTTGACTTCCCAAGCCCAATCCAAAAGTCTGGGTCCTACATTCCAGCTTGCTCAATCCAGGTGTAGTCAGACACCATGATGTTTCTGCAACAAAGGAGAGGCCTGAAAGCCTCAAGACCTAGCAGACCTGTCTGAACAGACAGTCTGAGCTGAGAGTCTCCAAGCAGTCTCAGATACAGGCCATTTGAGTGTTTGATGCTCTTGTGCAATTTCTGGAACAGGCTAAGGAGAGCTGAGAGTCAGGAGTAGTCATTTCAAGGAACCAGGACAAGGTTTACATTTATCTGGAAAACTTGAAAGACTGTTTTTTCATTCTGGATGACTGTGGTGTTTTTTTTTTTTTTGGTTACTATTTTGTTGAGTTTTTTTAAATCATATGGAATGGGAATTTTAAGCCTTGAGCATTTCGGCTATAAAAGAGTTCACAATACTCATGAAAATGCAGCTGCTGGCATACGTATTCCTCCATGTGATGGCAATGAAGGAAACTAAAATTGCAGCACAAGATGCAGAGCCGTGTGATGTATTTCTGAAGCTGAACTTTAGAGTTGTAAATAATGCACACTTCAAATTCGTGTGATGAAATTGTTCATCAGCTATTGGAAATCTTGTTATTTTTCTATACCCACTATAAGGGTGTACTTCTTGGTATTATTTGAGGACATGTGCATATAAACAAATAACAGCAGAGTGGGTAAAGTGTAGTCTTGCTGCCTTTCAGCTGATGACATTCAAGTTGTTTGGGTACATGAGCTAGGTAACAAGCAGCAGGGGCCCTGGTGGGCAGGTATGCTGGTGGAGGCAGGAGGGACCACTATGGGACAACCTACCCTGAGGCAGATGGAAACAGTGGAGGAACCCCACTTTGCAGCAAAATACAACCATTGAATGCATAAATTAATCATTTAACCTTCAAAGAAGCACATGGTGAACATGCTTAAATGTATATGATAAAAAATCTAGCAGCTACTGGGGGCTGGAGGCACACTTGGTGAGGGACACTCAACACTAAAACCAGGCTCAGGGACACCCTCAAGGGACCACAGCCCATGGGATCCCACAATGGGGCAGAAACTGGTGCAGAAATTGTTTTGCATTCATGTCAGGATGCTACGAAATAAGAATGTGTACTCAGGGGGCTTCCCCTAGGTCATGAATACACTGCAGACCCCCTCCCCTCCTTATGCTGCAGTAATGCAGCCATGTGCTGGGATGCCTGTGTCCTGACTGAGAACAGATCACTTTTCTTTGCAGTCATGCCTTAGGTGAACATGCTAGGGTGAACTTTACTCATCTTGTTCCATCAGGAAGAGCTGAGAAAGGAGGAGCCTGTGTCTGTGTGAAAAGACTGGCATTTAAATTCACCACCCAGTAACATTTGAACAAATAAAGCTGGGCCTGCTGTGTCTTTGTTCTTTAATAAAGGGAAAAAAAACCTCTCTTAACCCATGGACAGTGAAGTGCAAAATGAGATTGAGTGTTTAAAGATATTTCTACAGTTATTATTAGATTTAGAGACCTCCAGCTATATCAGTAGCCAGACATCCCTGGTAGGGTCAGTGCTGTAAAGCTTACCCTGCTTAAGAAAACATGTTTTTAGCTAGTAAAGTTTTCTGATTCTATGATTGGATTCTTCCTCAATTGTTCATCACTGTGCTCTTCTGTTACATTTAAACCATATTAGATTTACAGTAAGATGCCATTGAGATGACATCCAGTGACCCATTTGCATTGGCTATCTCTCACATGCTGATGTAATGGTGCATGACCTAGCAGCAAGACATTCAAAAATGCCAGATTGATTGGACTAAGTGTTAATCGTTCTACTAAAGGGGAAAAGAAATGCTCCACACCCTCCTTCTCTTAACCTCAAGTCTGACCCTGAAACTATCTGTCACAATTCAACATATCCTTCCTACTTCCACACCTGTACAATTACCCCTAAATAATTACAGTCTCTAATGGACAAAACATGCCAGGTTAAAATCAGATTCTTCAAAGAGATTTGATAAAGTGGGTTGAGGTAATTCTATTTCAATGTGGCAAGTGAAGCATACATTATTATTAGAAGCTGTGAAATGGTGCTGAACATTGATACAAGGCCCCTCTGTCTGAAAGGAATGGAGAAAATATTTCACCAAGAATAGGGGCACTTTTTGATGTGAGAAACATACATTAAAGTATGAGTGTGAGACAGAAAAATTGCCTAGCTTACAAACCTGATGTATTGGCACTGGACTGAACATCCTTTAAGAAAGGTTTGCCCAGAAAATGTAATATACCCAGATTTCTCCTCCAGTGGATAAATGAACACCAGGTGTGTGATTCTGCTCAGTAAAACACTGAAACAAATGTCAGAAGCATCAGTAATATTATGACCCACTATGAGACAAAACCAGGCAGCTTGTGGAGTAAGAAGTGACAATCTGTGATTTTTAATTCATGCTTATCTGCTTTTCCTGAGTGTTGGCAGTTGTCACGCTAAGCCTTGCAAGACCTCTATGGGATAACGCACAACAACCCAACAGGTTAAATTCAGCAGTAGTACTAGGAATAGCATGGGACATCCTGAGCTAGTAGCCATCTCAGGTGTTCCTGAGATTTATCCAAAGCAAGCCACAGACTTCCAGAAGATTGATTATAGCTAGTATTCATGTCAAACAGGAGATTTGTTCTATTGCACAACACAACTGTTTGCATCGCATCCTCCTCTGGATGAGTTTGGTGACTTTGCTGACCAACAGTGATCTATTCACAGCACTAAATCCAGGGGAATTATGTTGTCTGAAAACAGTGCAAGGCTCCATGGAGGAACAGAAGTTGCCAAAGGTGAGTAAAAGAGAAGCTGTAATTGGTGGGTGAAAATTAACATATCGCTAGAGTTCACACTGTACTAATTTAATCTTCTCTGCAGTAACTCACCCTTTCCTGAATGTGAGTGATTTAAGGCTTTCACAGAACATCTCCCAGAACTTCAATATCACTTGGTAAAGGGTAAATGTAGGGAACAGTCAGCCACTCTTAATAATAAATATTAACTGTTAGATTAATTTAGCTCCTAAATTACTCAATTGAATCTCATGCCTTTTAATAGGTGTCAAAAATTCTCACAGATTCATCCATATTGCTGACCACATAGAAGCCTGGCATTAATGGTCATCTCTACGCATCAACTTCCTTTGAAAAAGCTTCAGCAAAATTCCTCTATGTGAACTTACACAATAGGTTGTAACAGATATACAATTAATTATTTAAAGAGACCATTCCTCCCAGAGTAGCATGAAATTTGCCTTTAAAATTGCATCCAATTTGCTAAAATTTTCATAGGAAACAGATTTGGGAACATGGGTATTATTTTATTTTTTTATGCATGTATATGATAGTGTTGGTTTGTAACAGTGTGCCCTTTGCTAAATTGAATGGCTGATTGCTAGTTCTTAAAAAAAAAGCCCAGCGTAGTTGAGATATTTTAACTCACTCCCTTCATTTGGGGTGGGAAGGGAGGTTACTGCTCAGAGAAGCAGCTCCAGGAGTCAAGTCTAAGTCTCTGCTAGAGTAGTGTAACAAAGAAAACAATTTTTTAGAAGAATAAAACATTAAGGTAACTAAAAGAATTCAGGAATATGAATCCTACTGTCTGTCAGTGGCACAGGTTCTTAAACACCCAATGACCCAATTTGCAGAAGTATTTAGAAATCTGAAATTTAAATAAGCACCTCTTGCCATTTCAAAAAGCATCCATTCCACTGACACTGAAATCTGCATCTTTAAGTGAAGAATTACCTTTGAAAATGTGTCTGAAGTTGTTTTAGAAAGGATTAAACTCTTTCCAGTTAGACATTTGAAAACTTTACAGGATGATGTATTATAAAAGCCAGGAAAGCAAGCTTCCCAGTTCCTTCCCAGCACCTCCCCAAAATTAAAGAAGAATAAAACCTTATCCCTAAGCTCTTTAAACTCACTAATTAAAAGCACGCTGCAAAGTTTAAATGTGACTTTTAAAAGTTGACAGTGTCTCTCTAAGGTAAGTACTTTCAAATGGAACAATTGCCAATTTATGGAAAATTTAATACTTAACAACCTTGATGGTGTCCCTTTGATCAGCCTGTAAAAATTAAGTCGCTTTTGATAGGAAAGTTCATTTACTTATTTAATGTTCCCACTTCTTATCCTGGACAATCTGAATATCAGTGTTCTGTCATTGGAAAACAATGGGTAATACATGCAATTTTTCTCCAAAATTTAACCACAACAAGCAAAGAATTAAGTTGTCTTCTTTCTTAGGCTGCTCTAAAAGATTCTTAGATTCAAGTAAGGGTTTGGTTTTTTGTCTTTTTTTTTTTTTTTTTATGCTAGACATAGCAAAAATTGAATAGAAAAATAAATGTCATATTCAGCTTGAATCACATGACAACCATTTGCAAGAATGGAAGAATTCAATTGGCTTAAAGATATAAAAGTAATTTTATTCAGAATCACGGGTTTTGTTAGTTCCTGTAATTCGAACCAAAATTAACCAGTTGAGAAAGTTACTGCATATAAACCATCATATTTTAGCCATAATTTGGTCAAAATAAATTAACTAAAGTTATAGAGGGAAGATATAAGAGTGGGATAAGTTTTTAAGATCGGCTCTCTTTGACAGGAGGTGGCTGGTGAATGTGAAGAGCTGATATCTGATGTTAATATAAATCCAAGGACCATGTTCTGCCTTCACTGAAGACTTTTTTTTGTTTCCTCCACAGTTATATTTAATGCCCAAAATCTGATCTTTATGTTGCCTTGGCTGCCCAGGAGCTACCGTAGGGAAATTATGACCTAGTCAGGACAAGGGAAGTGAATACTGAGTGACTGAGAGAGAATAGGACTTTAAGTCTGACATTTTGGGGTTTGGCTTGCCTCTTCTTCACTGACTCCAGTGATGAAACAGCTGTCTCACTTGAATAAGTGGTAGCAGCTTGCAGGCTGGGCTCAAGCCCTAGTGAAATTTTGTAGTGGAATATTATAGAAGCATGGCAGCAACTGATACAATAAGGGTATTTCCTTTTACCACTTGCATTGTTATCTTCACCACAAGGATTTTTAAAAAATCAAAATCAGAGCTTAGAGCAGAGTTTCAGCACTCTTAAAGAGAGGAGACACTATTTCCCTGAAGTATGCGAAGGGCTTTGACAAAACTGCTACTCTTGGTATTTATTAAGAAGAAACTCTCATACGCATTCCTGTTAACCTAACATCTCCTATTTTCTCCTTCCATTTTAGCTGTTTCTATGTTCTGAGCAATCACCGCAGTCTTTTTTGTTCTTCACCACTTTTCTACTCTATTTATTCCTTCTTGTCACTGCTTTCTTTGCTCACACCCAGATGAACTGAGAGGCCAAGGGGCAATAGAGGGAGAAGAGAGGTATTTGGTGTGAAGTTGCAGCTGGGGTTGTGTCTCTCTGTAGGTAAGTTATGGCTCTTTAACTTGCACAGGCAAGGAGGAGAAGACAAGTGAGGGAAAAAAATATCTGAGATAAAGCTATGGGCTTCAGGACTGGTTTTACAGCTAGCATGTTAGCTAACAACTTTGAAATGCAGCAAAGTTTAATAAAGTGATTAACAGCAACAGAAAAGAGGGGCTCCAACCCCTATGAGGCATTCTCATGAAAGCCTCTTCTAGGGTCCTGACCTGAGCTCAAGCCTGTTGGTAAACAGAGTAGGTGTTGTAATAGACTATAAGTGCTAGAACTAATATTATAAATAAGACTCATATTCTGATTCTTATCTAGCATTGTTCATACAAGATCTGATCTTTTTAAATTCACCTCGTTATTTTTAAATATTTTTATGCAATTTGGACTTACAGGGTTATTTTTTGTCATGACTGGCAATGTGTCAAATTTATAAGTGCTTTGATCAGCTGTTATTGTTTTATTGCTTATTCAATAACAGCTTAAGCTATGTTAAAACTGAAAATACATAATTTAAAATGGAAGGATGTTTCCTTATGAAAGGTTTTAATGGAAACACTGAGATCGTCAAGTCCACAGTCTTTTTCCAAAAAATTATGAACGAGGTACACCAATGAATTATATTAGAGGCCTGATTGAAACATTAAATATAATTTTTGCTGCCTTGAACACTATAAAATGAAACTATGCACTTATCTGCCTAAAATATATAGATCTTTTCTGAATAGCATTTTCATGGGGAATAAAAGTAGCAACAATCACAGTGCAAATTCAATCTTACATTCAAAAAAAGTACCTTATGATTGCAGCCATTTAAAATGGGAATTTTACACTGGGAAAAAATAAAGCATATTTAGCTTTTTTATGAGTACGTATTGGTTAATTTGGATTAAAAGAAGCCAAAATGAGAGTACTAAAAACTTCTTCAGTCCCCTATAAGGCAACTGGAATTTCAAAATAAAACAAATAATTAAAAATATAGATGAAAATAACAGTCCACATGTAAAGCCCTAGTGAAGAGAGTTAACTGTGCATTCAGCTGAGCACATTTATCCTGCTCTACCGAGACAGACTCGTAGGGTAGAAGATTTTCAGCATTTGTTCATTTAAAGATAAGGATAACTCTGTGCACAGAGCACTGCAAGCAGAATGCAAAGAGACTCCCTTCAAAGTCTGTTCAAGTCAGTAAAGAGTCTTCTTCGGCTTTATAAGAATTCTTGCCCATCTTCTTGTAATTCCACAGGCAAACTCTGCCAAGGCAGCTACTTCTAATTTCTGTTAAATGAATGATGTCTTATTCAACTCAGACTGATAAATAATTCTCTCAGCTATAGGTCTGAACTTGCTATCTCACAGAGACTCTGATGGGTTTGGTATAAGAGTCAACATTATGACTCATCTGAATTATGTTACAGCAAAAACCTCATTTGGTTGATGCAGATTTTTTTCTATCAAAATGAAACACAAAGTAGCTCCTCTCATGATTTCTATCCATCCCTCTGTCATTCATTTTCTTCTGCAAATTTTAATACAGAAACTGATTTTCTGAGAATGATATGTTTTCCTAGGGCTCAAAAAATGACAGATGACCTTACTTGTCTTTCATTATTTCCTTTACAGAATTTTTTATTCAAATATTGTTTCAAAGCATGTGCTCACAAAATAAACATACCAATATCAATACTTACCATTAAGCAATCATTTCAGATGAGAGGCAAATCAGGTTTAGGATCTCAGAAAACAAAGTGGAATATATTCTTTTTGCCTGTAGCTTTGGAAGCTTGGAAAGTCCTATTATTCTAAGAATTAAATTGGCTTACTCAAATGCATACAGATGGCAATGCCTTGTGCTAGGTACAGCTGCCATTTTTTTCTTTTTTTTGTCCTCAGAGGAGAGAGGGAAGAGCCTAGCCTGTCCAACTGCAACAAACAATGAGTTTTCATAACATAAAGGTGAGATTGAGGGTTTATTCTACATAGTCCCATATGCATGCTTTGAGATATCTTTTTATGCATTTAATAATATTTTCAGCAAAATTATTCTAGAAATGACATTTCTTCAAAGGAAAACAGAATTAAAATGCAATGCCTGCTGAAATGTTAAAGAAGTAGCTGCTGAAC
>NW_008590385.1:53525-60430 GCF_000691845.1 Merops nubicus | reverse complement strand
TGAACCCTGTGGTCAACAAATAATATAGTTGCAAAGAAACAGTGCAAAATTACTTTTTGGAACACATCTCCTCATAGTATAAAAAAGGAATTGCTATAATCTTCATTACACAATCTCTGAGATGGGTAATACATTTAAAGAGGAATTTTCATTTCAGTTCGTTGACTATTCATGCAAATACATTTCTAACTTGGATTTTTTTTTGTGCATGACAGTCAGTGATTTTGCTTAAAGTGATATTTTCCACTCTCAAGGCAAACTCAGCATCATTTTCAGGTTCAACATTGACTGCAAAAACTTCTTATGAATAAAAAATTCAGGCTTTCAATTCTGATACTCACAAGCTTTGTTTCCAGTGAATATATCTCGGCTAAAGTAAAGGATGCTCATATAGAGCACAAGTTTCACGATACCTATGAATAAATGCTTGCAAAACTGCACAGTCAACTGAAATTCCTATAATGCTTATCTCAATTTTGATAATATAAACAATTGTCTTCCAGTTAGGTGAACTGGTGTACTGGGCTGAGGTGAAGATGCGTGTTCTTAGCAAATGTATGTGACATAAGTAGGTCACATAAAATGTTGAGCTATTCCTAACATAAACTGGTTTTATGATATGTACATATATTGCTTAATTTACATGAAACTTGTACAGCCATTATACAGTAAGAGAATGGCCTTATCCTGGCTCCATTCATGTAGGATAAACATGCATAAGTGTTTCTTCTTTAGAAAACATTGGAGTAATTAGACATGTATGATTCAATGGAAGGAAAACAACCTAAAGGGAAATACCAAAGACTTTAAAAAAAAAAAAAAAGAAGTATATCTTTAAATGATAAATAAGGACAGGTACAGTTTTCTTTAAACTCCAATGAGTGTTAAAATTAGTCCTAAATCATGAATTGTCTGAGCTGTTGGGATCGTGGTTTTTCTGTGTGGTTAAAGTTTAGTCAAAGTTGAACCACTCAGAGAGAAGACTGTGGGGGACAAAATGTAAGAGGAACATTTTATTGTCATTGTATCTAGGGAAAACAGGAGTCTTGAAGATCATAATTCTTAGGTTTGTAAGTAAGAGATTTCTTTCAACAATCTATTGCCAGTCAGATTTGAAAACAACTTTATATATTTTTCTCTGCCTTTTTAAGTTCATACTCACACTCCCTTCATGTTGTGAATGAATAAGCCAAGCCCTAAACAAAGGTTACCCTCTGCTCTTAAATCCTTCTGGTCCCTTGACAATTCTGACTGATGGAAATTGGATGCAGAGGCAAGGCAAACTACTCTGGCTAAATGCTTGTGAATAGGATGATGGTCTGCTGCTACATAAATCCTGTGTACTGTCAGATCACTGGAGCATTCTTTGTTCTGGCCTTGGAGAGATTTCTTGTCAGCCCACGAGATAGTAAGAGGAAAACCACAGTTGATTCTGTCAGAACATCACACTAAATGAACAAAATTATGATTCTCCCTTCATGTACCTTCAGACTTCTTTTTCAGAGCTCGCCCTGGTTCTAGTTCAGCTAGACCAGACTACAGAACAAAGAGAAGTCACCTTTTAATTATCCAAATATTCTTTTCAGAGAACAGCTATCAGTGTTATTTCCCTACATGACATATGATTTTTCTCTGCAGAGTATTGCAACAAGGGAGGATGTGGGATAGATGGGGAAGAGGAAAAGGTGATAAAAGGAATAGAAATATTGTGCAATAATTCTTCTAGATCTTTCTTTCCTTATGTACTGTGCAGTAACCACACACAACTCATGACACTTTAACTCTTCAAACTGCAAACATTAGAGATTAAACAATAAGCAGTTATTGAGGAAGTAAAGAGTGGGATGATAAACCTTGCTGATGGGACTGTTATTCAGGGTAGCAGAAATGAGAGCCAACATGGATAAAGTGTTGGAGAAGCACCTTACGGTACTGAATGATTAGCCAATAAACTGGTGTGTGGATTTGATATAGTTGATGGAAAGTGATGCACACAAGAAAAAAAAACCTCTAACTTTACCTATAAATAACTGGTTTGTTTTCTATCTTTTTCCTAGCATTTCTTAACACTTCATTTGTTTTTGACTAATAATGAATACTGAGCTGATGTTTTCACAGAACTGTCTGTTATAACCCCCAGTTTCTTTCCTACATTTCTCATACACTTAGACCTCTTGCAGCACAAGAACTAGGAGATCAGCTATACCTACAAGCTAGTAGTTGAAAACTTCAGCATAAAAGAGCAGAAGGTCTTCGTGGCACATAAGTAAGCTGTGGAATTTCTTGCACAGGATATTGCACATGCTAGAAGTTTATGGAGTTCAAAAAGCAAGACAAAAATACACAGGATGAGGGCTACTAAGTTCAAAGACATCATCCTTAGCTAAGGAAGCTATGTGTTGCAAATTGCTGGATTGTATTTTGGGTAAGTGCCACTTTGCGCTTGCCTTGTAGTTACAGTGCTAAAGAAAAAATGTTGAGCTAGATGGACCAGTGGTCTGGTCCAGCACAGATGTTTTATGTTCCCTTATGACAAATGAGGTGTTACCAAAGAGAAAAGTGTGAAACTCCAACATTATTTGTTTTATTGAAACAAAAAATGTTCAGTGTCTTCATCAGGAGTGTGAGACAGAGGTTATTCAAGGCTCTTTTTCCAAAAAAATGCCTCATAAAAAAAAAAATAGTCACTGAAGTCTATGCACAATGGTAAAACAGATTTACATATAGATTTCAACCCTGCAAGGAGAGTTGAATTGATTTATCACATTATAAAAGACAGGAAGTGTGCAAAGTCTGACACAGAGATAGAATCACAGAATTGTTTAGATTGGAAAAGACTTTTAAGATCATCATTACTTTGCACTTTAAGTGCCTGAAACTCAGGACTGCAACTTACAACAGCTTGGTGTCTATTTTTGGTGGAGTGGGGGCCATGGTGGGAGACTCAGGTCAGATCTTTTGAAATATTTGCTGTTGAAGCTGGGTTATTGATTCAATTTGTCCGAGAATAAAGGCATTTGTGGGGGTATGAATCTATAACTACAGTTTATCACTTCTATTTTGCCCAATATGATGCTCTCTGCTTCATTTTGTGACGTTAATTTACTGCACCTCAGTGAATCTAAGACATGAGTATTTTTCTGACATTTTAGCAAGTAAAGTGTGATCCTGAGAACTCAGAAAAATCATGACCTAACCTTTCCCAGCATAATGATAATAATGATACCATTTACAGGAAAAATTACTTCAAATTGGTTAGAAAACACTTATGTTAAAAGATACCTTACCAATGTGAGGGGAGAAAACTTAGTACATTTTCATAGTTAATTTTGGTTAAACAGGCTAATGAATGTTTTCTGCATGGCAGCCAAGCTTGCCATGTGGCTGCATTCACTGCTGGGAGCAAATGCTGCTTGTTATTCCTTTTTGGTTTGTTCTTGGATTCTGTGCCTGGCTTTATATGGATCCCATGCATGGCATAAACAAATTTAAAAATTACTTGTCTGATGCCTAAGAAACAGAGCGTCTAATATGGTGCCATGTGTCTGGCCTATTCACAAGGTGGATTAGTATTTACTTCACAGACTTTTTTCGTGTGATTTTCTGTCTTTAAGGATAGAGTTAGAGCACAACAACAACCCCATAATCCACCTCAGCAGATTCTGGATTCTCAACAACAAAGATCTGTGTTGAGATTAAAACCTGTAGTACCCATAGAGCCCAGCCCTGCCTCAAGCTGGTTGCTGTGCAGAAGTTAATCTTGAAGCAGTGTAAGAGGTGCATGAATCTACCATGACGCTACCAATATCTGTGCCAAAATCTCAGTTTTCAACACTGAAGGAGAGACTCTCCCTACACTTAATCATTAGGTATAAGCTTTATACTTTGCTTTGTTCCTTGCAGATGCCTGTTTACAGTCTAAAGTCCTTTCAAAACTTTGAATTTTGCTTAGAGGAAGGTTGTCAGAGAATTAACTATTAGACACTTTTCCCTTGTCTCCTTCTTGGAGCTCTGCAGGAACACTTCAATCATGTTTTCGTGACTTTTCTTTGTAATTGTCAGAGATTTTTTTTTTTTTAAAAAAAAAAAAGGAATCCAGTCTTTATAATCAACTGACAGTGGGAACTGGAATTTCTGAAAAAGCATCAGAGATTTATGATAAAAATCTGCCTCAGGAGATCTGCTTTCATCTTTTGCTCTATCTTTTTCATTGCTTATGGGTTTCAGCAGTGGAACCCTGAATAAGCCTCAAGTAATATATATATATATAAAAAGACTGAATCTGACCCACCATCACTGAAAATAATACTACTGGGGCAACAGCAGTTTGTCTGTTCTTGCTGCAGAGCTCTCAGATTTGAGCTGTCCTGCAAGGTGAGCAACACACAGTGTGAAGCAGACTATGGTCTGAAACTACAGGGTCTGTAATTAAACTTAATTGAAAATATGTCTGTGAGATAGAGGGACAAATGTCTTCAGGAGTATTACCACAGCTGCATCTCTTCTGAGTAGAGACAACACTAGTAAGGGGAAAATAAAACCCAGTACCAGATACTACGGGTGAGCTAATTCTGCGTAATGCCCCAGACTGTAGTGCAGGGAGAAATTATGGTAGAACTATAAAGCTATTGGGGTTTCTTTGTAAGTTTAAAAAGCTATAGGGATGAATAATATTTTTAAATATACGTATTTCCTTCTTGCTGCTTCCTTGCAGGTTTCTTCACTATATTTTTATTGCTTGTGTCTAGCCACAGTGAGAAGCTGATTAAGTGGTCTGAATTTTCCTTATCTCTTACCTTCACTGCCTGACCTTCCTGTTGGAGTGTACTGAGTACTTCCAACTGTGTTTCCATTATGAAATCCAGCTTGTCTTCTGGAAGTACATTGTTTTTGATGAACTGCAGGAGAAACACAGGTGGGTTTCTGATAGAAGCTCCTGACAGCTCATTTTATGGGCTGCTAGGGGCTTCAGAGCAATGCTGTTGTACAGAATCTCCCATTTTGAGAAACTCTGTCATGTCAGTGCCCTGTGGCTAGATTTCCTGTGAGTCTGCAGACTTCCTGCCATACAAGCATGAACCACAGGAGCCTTGGATCAGTTTTACAAGTTGGATCTGAAGTCTTTAAGCTTATCTTCCTTTTCAGCTAAGATTGCTAATTCTACAGTGGTTCCTAACATGGAGCAGGGAACCCAGAAGCACCATTTCCTCATCAGTTGTGCTCTCCTATGCTAGGCTGACAGTCAACAACCAAGCTCCGAGCCACTGTTTTGCTCATCAGACCTTTTGGTATTGCTGCAGCCAGATGGAAAAAGGTGACATTGGGAGTAATGGGAAGGTTCTAGCACACTGCAGAACTTTTGTGATGAGACGGGTAAAGACAAATATTGCAGCTTTAGTCTCCTGTCTCTGCAACAAGGACCCTGGAAAGCCTGAGGACTTCAACTCTTTCATTCAGCTCCTGGTTCTGTAACACTGTGTCTGACGGACTCTGAACCACTTCAGAACCATTGCTGTGGGAAAGCAGGGAGCAATTTCAACTCTGTAGTAGATGCCAGCACCCCTAATTTCCTGCAGTCAAAGGAGCCATGCCAGGTACCTCACAGCCTGTGCTTCTTCCAAATGGTGTTGTGGGTGTCTCAGCTGGTACTAGGCACATATGGTTGTGCCACAGTATTTCACTCCAATTTTTCACAATAAAACATTTTGATTCTTTCAAGCAGAATCTTCCTACAATTAATTTCCAAGTGAAATTTCTACTTCTTACTTAACATTTAATTTTGAAATGAAAGGCTATTTTTCTCAGAATTTTAGAAGTCTCTGTGAAATGGGGGTGCCTCCTTTAGGAGTCCCTTCTGTTCAAAGCATTGGGTTTTGAACAGAAGAGACCTGGACCCCTTCTGACTCCTCCAAACTTTTGCCGATAACATCTCTTTCTTAGCTTCTGCCAGAATGTCCACCAAAATACTGATGCTCACATACACTGTTTAATACTCAGTTAATCTAATTTCTCGTGCAAGACACTTTACGAATTAATGTAATTAATGCTATTTCCATTCAGAAATACTGTATCTAATTATGCTAACCCTGCAGCCTTGGTTTCACTGATGAGATCAGCTTTTATCAGAGACATCTGAATTCTTTTCCTTTTTCCCTCTTTTCCAGGCTGTCCCTGTTGGATGAAATGTCTCACCAGTTGAATTTTATCTTCATTGTCCCTTCATCAATCTCTTCCACCTTGTTGTTGCTCATTTCTAGTGTTTGTCAACTTTTCTGGTAATTATCCTATAACGTACACTTATAAAATACATGTAAGTTGTCAGTTGTGTAAATATTTGGTTTACTTAAATGCAAGTAATAACTACTGCTTTTTCCTTCTTCCTCTTTCTTTGTATCATACTTATGTTGCTTCTAGGAGTAATTAGACTCCAGGTTTTACAGGACATGGGGCACATTTTCCAAGTTGGCACAGTGGGTCCCAATATTGAACAAGACCAGGAGGCATTGCTGTAACATAAATAAATAATAACATCTCTAAAAATCTTTTCATCACCTTAATGGCTATGCGATCTGTGTGTATTTTTGTGATTGCAGTAAGTAGTTGTAGAAAGCATTGTGATAATGTCAACAGAAGCATGGTATGGTAATGCAAAATTAATGAGCTAGATGGAAATCTTTTTAGGCAAATTGTGTTCTGTAATACAGCACACCCTCTCAATTAGCCTGTTCTCAGGAGCCAAGGAATCAGTGTATTGTGTGTGAAGTGCACAGTAAAATTGACTGCGTTACTCAGGAAGATCACTGTAGCTGATAGTCGAGTGCAATAACCTCATATGGAACATAATCTTATAGTGAAGAGCATTACAGTGGCAATTCATGGTACTTGCATGTTTATGTTTTTAATGT
>NW_008590385.1:6160-53494 GCF_000691845.1 Merops nubicus | reverse complement strand
GGAAAGAGACTTCAGTGACTTCTGTTCTGAAAATCAAAATAAGGAAGCTGGGCTGATGTCTTCTGAAAGCCTGTTCTCTGCCAAAGTGCTGATCAAATCATTAATGAAAGTATCACTAGCAGAGGGTGTGAAGATCTGTTTCATACACTCCATGGCAATTAACTTTCAAACCACTAAGGTTAAGATTCAGACTTTCTTACCTAGTATAACTGATGTCTGAATCACTTTATAATAAACATTATGAAGCATGGTATCAAGGAGAAACGGGAAGTGATGTGCAGTCATGGCAACTGACCTCCCACTAAACTCTTATTGGTGCAAAAGGGCTGGAGAGAAAAGTTCCTTGGTGGAGGGAAACCTGGGCACGGTGCAACGCTGATAAGGGGTAAAATGATACTGCCTTATCTGATACTTGCTGAACACCATGCAGAGCTTTTTTTCAGTCTTACCTTTGCTGTAACTTTTGCCTGTGTGTATGTTATGCTCTGAACAACATAGCCACACACAAAACCACATATCATCAACACAGAAGAGTTACAAGCTGACGTATAAAACTCACTGCAGTAGCAGCAATACAAAGAATATATCTGATCCTACAATTCACACAAAGAAACTTCCAGTTTCTTTAATGAGCTCCATGAGAACTGGATTAAAGATTGTCAGATTAAGTTCGTTACTTCTGACTACGGGAAAGGGAAGAAATTCATTATTGGAACAATTTCTGGAGGCTAGACCTTAAATTTGGTTTACATCATGAGAGATTCATTTACTCTCAAACTATAGCTCACTGGATATTAATCTATATTACAGTTCCACAGCCAGTGAAAGAGCAATTTGTGTTTGGGATTAGATGACTGACAATATAGCTAGTCATGGGTGAAACAAGAACTACTACAAAAATGTTTCAATTTTCAGAAAACTTTGACCAGACGTTGACTTCCTGATTTCAACTTAATAACTTCCAGTTTGGAAAGAATATGGATTGTCTTGTGTTTCATTTTAAAAATCAACTTTAAATACATCCTGATTCATCTGAATGCATGGGGAAAGAACCGCTACATTACAAAAATGAGAGACTGTTGTTGACCGTGAAGGAGGATGAATCTTATCTTCTGTTTTAAATCACTGCATGCTCAGATTTCATTCAAACTCTCATAGTAGAAGCACCTCCACAAAATCAAAATAGTAATCATGGTAGAATAATGTTAAAGACCTATCAAGCCATATTTTTCATTCTGTGTCTAAGAACTGTTAGAAAAAATGCATATTTTTCTTGAAAATTACCACAGGGGCCAAAATAAAGTTTTATATTTTCCCTCATGTTATTTGACAATTTTCTTTTCTAGCATCAGATTATTATCTCAAAGCCTTGTGCTTCTACATTGATGAAATATAATGTACTGCAGAGACATTACTTGGACAATATCCCATACTGGCCATTCAGGAATGTGCTTTCATTCACTTCAAATAGCAGGCATCCCTTTAAGCAATTGTAGTCTACAGTGTTAATGGTGTCTACATTAATAAAGTTCACTTTATGAAAAAGCCACTGGACTGTGATTTATTTTTCTTTATTAGCAGTTTTATGGAGTTTATTTTCAGTCAGGTCTTCAGCAGTGGATAAATAAAAGCAGCTATTGATTATAAACAGAAAAGTTTCTGACAGCTTCAATTAGACAAAAATCTTCCTTTGTTCAAATGGCAAATCATATTGCTGGAAAATTTCCTGCCTCTTTCAGTTTTGTCTGAAAGTTAATTTATCAGTTGGCATACCACTGGGTCCAAACATGCTTTTACTGAAGTGGGACTTTTGCCATTGGCTTCAATGGGAGCAGGTGCACGCCCCTAATGAGGTGTGTAATGGAAACAGTGTACACACACAAAAAAAACCAAACCTGGGCACAGTCAGCATGAGAAATGCTAGAGAATGAGAAGGATTTCTCAGAATCCCAGAGCATGTGAACAGTGTGTTGTGGTGACATTTAAGCATTGACAAGAAATGTGAAGAGATCAAGTGGAAGAATAGAACTAGACAAGAAGATACTGTCACACTGAAGCGATTCACTTCGTGCTAGGAAAAGTTTATGCAAACCTTAAATAGGGAAGGAAAGGGCAACATGATAAATGAGAGCACCTAAGTCATATTTGATCAGCTGATAACACAGTCATCTTTACCAAAATCCCTGAAGACCTTGAAGCACTGATGAGAGTATTAATCATGAGGAATATGGCTTGAGCAATTAGGATACGAAGAGCTGGGTTGTCCTCAGTGAAACCTGACCCCCAGACTTCACCCTGTATTGAAATCAAGTATGACCCAAGCCTTTGATCAAGTATGAAAAAAAGGCAAAGGAAGTTTTTTCACCTCATTATTTCTCGTTTCACTCACTACGTCCCATGCAGCATGCTGTGGATAATCTCAGACTGGTTTCAGCTAAACTAGCACTGGAACAGCAAGACACTATGACTTTATCAGGGAGTATTGCATCCACAGTAATTAGCCCTGCTTCTCGGCATAGACCAAGGGCATGTTAATGAGGCTGAGTGCAGTGTTGTGCTAATCCTGTGGAACTGATTCTGTGAACTGAGGCACTTCCTTTGTGCTGATCTCCTCCATGGAGCAGAGCCGATGCCATGGGGTTAACTGGGGTGCCTCCAGCATGGCAAGGTCTAGCACACGGCAAGGTTGACGTGTGTGTATCCTGGACAATGCACGTGCCCGCTGCACGGAAGGCAGTGCTTGTAGCAGCTCCATGGTGTCTTCTACCCAGGAGGAGGAGGAACAAAGCAGGAAAAGGAAGACTCTGTACACCTTCATACTGCAATCTTACTGCAAATTATGTATTTCAGCCTGAGACAAGAAACCTTATGCAGAGCACGAGGGAAAAGAGATGTAGAGGCTGGTGGATACTCCGCTGTTTCTCCTGTGGATTGGTACAAAGTTTATTTCCCAGTTGTGATGAAAGGACTGGGATTGTTTTGCCAGAAAGTGCTAATGACTTGTGTGATGAGTGCAAGAACTATTCATGTCCTGAGTCCCCGGCTGAGGCAAGAGTGGGTCTTTGCACTGCCAGAACCAGGCTATGCCTTGTATGGAAAAATGGGAGTGTGGTCTGGGTGTGGAAGAGCTTCTTCATACATTTGACATAGGGGTTTGTGTTTGTTTTTTTTTTTTTTCCAAACATGGCTCTGAGTCTGGAAGGAATCCTAAAGGGGTATCTTTGCTTGGCATAGCTACAGTTTTCCTATCCACTCTGAGTGTTTCATTTTGGCTACAAACTGAAGCACACGTAATGAGGAAAGGAACATAACTCATTATTTGCCTTCTTGACTGGCAGAGTTGCATGGGTGAATGTAGATGTGGATCTCTTGGGACGCTGCAGCTATCATGGCAGGAAATTTTTCCAGTCAGATATTCGAATGAGATCCTGGAAATGAATGTAATTTGTCTCTAGTTTTATTTTTAGTGATTTCACTTTTCTGGCTTAGTATTTCATTCCCTTTTATTGTCAAGATTTATTACCAGCACTGTTGTGAAGTGCAGCCAGTTCCAGTCTTCCAACTTCTTCCTAAACTTAATTTTAGTCAATGGAATAGTTTCCTGTAAAATATGTAATTGTTGACTTATTGGCAGATTACGTCCAAGAGCTTTTTAAAACTAAGGCCAGCACCAATTAAGTAGCTGATGCCAAGTCCCTTAGTTGCTGGTGGAATAAATGAGAATTTCAGTTGTTTCAGAGCTGAATGCATTTTTGGACAATGAAAACTTAATATTTCCTAGTTCTTAACTATAGTACTGATAATTGTGTTTCTATAGCTCCATGCTTCGACATCTTTAATACATTTATTGACACAATTTTCCTGTTGGGTAGAAAATGTTGTTATTATTTTTCAAGTGGGAAACCACAACCCCAGGAAACTGTAGCCATGTTTATATTGGGAAGTACATCATGTGCAGAAGAAGATGCAACTTTCCCTAGAAGGGACAGTACGTTATATAGGAGCACATTTAGTGAATGAATCTTTATTTGGTCTGTCAAGAGATAGGCTAGTCTGAAAAAAAGGGAAGTCCATGCTTTATTTTTGCATTTATGCCGGGAGCTCTTGTTCATAAGAAATCCTTGGAGGAAATCATACTTCTAACTCTCTAGCCAAAATGGTTTGCCCAAGCCATCTTATCTGGAGTGGAGAACAAGGCAGATCTGATGTGAGAATCCCTTGAATTGAGCCCTTTCCCCCAAGAACCCCACTGAAGTAGGACTTCCCTTGTTGCAAGCAAAGACATCTGCAAAAGCAATTACTACAAGATTTTTTTCTTGAAAGCAGTGACTTCCACTGAGTAATATTTGGGTCTAAAATACTGATAGGACATTTTTGTCTTCCTCTTCACAAAGACAGCACTTCCAGGACCTCCGTGTTTAGGTTTCTATCAGCTGGCATGTGCTGCTTCTGCACATATTCTTTGAAAGCAGAAAACATACCAAACTTTGATTAATAGGAGTCTGTGGTGAACACTTTAACTGCAGATAAGCAGAGTTTCTCTGTAATGGACAAAAAAGACACATGCCTTGAACTATACCACAGGGGGAGGCTCAACTCCTCACTTATGTTAAAGATTTATTACTCAAACTTGTATTTAACTTGCACTTTAAATTATTCTCTACCCTAAAGGAAAGAAATAAAGAATAAAAAACTAAGAGAAAACATACGAGTTTTACTCTAGTTGTGAGTTAGGTCAAAATAGAAATTTTTTGTGGGTTATTTCCCTTGTTTATGTATGAAATGTCATCTAAATCTTTGATGAAAGCTTATTCTAGGTATTTATTTTCCTTTAGATTGATTCTCCCCACTCCTAAATACAAACAGAAAGGTTAAGAAGTAAAGTTCTAGTTCTGTTTTCCTGAGTTTTCTTTAAAAGTCATGATAAAGCTGCCAGGATGATGAGTTATTGGTTGTCAATAAAGCAACTATTGATCATAATCTTCCAAATTTCATCCTTCATATGTGCGTAGAAACAGACTATGCTGTGAACTGCAGAACAGAATTAATCACTTTGTCCCTGAGGGAAGAGCAGATAATTACCAAATAGCATTTCTATCAAAGCTGTAGATGAGTCTTGAGTGTTATGTGAGGCAAATTCCACACTCGTACAAAATGAATAAACTTGTCAGTACTTTCACACAAATTAAACCTTGTAACTTTTCAGTAAAAATCCTATTAGGAATGTCCTCGTTTTTATAATTAATTTGAGTTTTTTTTTAAGGGCAAAGGGAAAATAGATGTTGGAAAGAGTAAGCATATATTCAGAAATCTTGTATTCTTCTGTTGATATTTTTAACAGATTGATTTTATGTTGTTAAGTTTTAAGGGTTTCTTATTACTTGTTGATCGATACAGTTTTAAAGACTTTCATATTACTGAGATCTGCATGAGGATGGCTGAAATCATCATTTTGGACAGCAGTATTGTAGTGGAAGGATAATTCATGCTTTGCACTAATTTCCTCCTATCTATTGACATAAATTACAGCTTTGAGAGAAGGAGATGGTTGAAACTCTCATTATTTTATACGTCAACCTATGCTCAAAGAGCAGGGAAGATTTTGCAGATAACATTTTGCAGGACTTCAGAACTACTTTAGTGAAACTTATGCCACCTTCTAGAATTCAGTGGAGATGAGTTCTGCTAGTGAACAAATACTGCACAGGAAATAATTTGTGCAAAGCCAGTTCTCTGATTCAGAATGCAGGACTTTCTATTGGAAGAATTTAATTATTTATTGGAAACAAACCACCCAGAGAATGTAGCTTTTTTTGCCTTGTTTGCAAGTTAATATCTGATTCTGGATTTTATGAATGTATATGTTATTCAGAAGTCTTTTCCAAAAAAAAGAAATATTCTACTGTGCAAACTGTCTACTGGTTATTTGTGGTACAGGACTAGTCACCTCCATAGCATGTGGCCTAATTAATGCCTAACTATAACTCACTGAACAGTGATGCAAATGCACTTCCCAATCCACCCACCTCAAGGTGTCTAAATTATGGGAAGTCAGACCCTTTGTCAAAAAAAGGAAAATTCACTCACAACTTCACAATGTGACCTTTCCTTTAAGTGTTTTAATGAACAGTGAAATCACCAACAATGCAAACATCTGGTGGTGTTCCCTTGACATTTGAATGACCACCTCAGGATTAGGTTATAAGGACACTTTTTTTTTTTTATCTTGACTAGTGCAGATTTCCTCAGCTGCACCTTCCTACTGCCTCAGCTGGTGAGGCTTTGTGGTGAACAGACTGAAAATACATTTACAGGGGAAGATAAGAGGACATCTGAGCTGGCCTACTTGCTTCCTGCTGCTGCAAGAGGAAAACGTTATTTCCCTGCCCTCCCCTCTGTCCTCCCTGCTTCAGCCTCCTGAGCCTCACCTGTGCCCTATGCATCCTTCCCTTCCTCCTTCCCAGCTTGCACTAACTCTGGCACCTGTTGGATTCTTCACTGAGATGATTTAACTCACAAAGCTCCACAAAACTACTGTTTTTCTCTAGCCAACTTAATTTTCTGCTTAGTTACTGAGTTGCATCAGTGCTTATAGGAGTCTGTTGAGTGGCAGTGCTGGTCCAAGTGTGAGAAGAATATAATCTTCCCTTTTAGTGAGCTCCCTAATATGAAAGTTCACTTAATACACTGGTCTGAATAGTGAACTTAAATATGTATGCAATGACCAGAGACTTCCATCACACACTTAACAAGGAAGATCACTAAGTAAATTATTGTCCATGTGAGTGTTATCTTATGAGAAGGACAGTATATTAGAAATAATATTCATAGAGAAAAGTGGCTATTCTTGTAAGCAGTCTACAAGAAGGAAAGGCTTAATTCCCAGTTTTCAGAGCCTTTCTTCTTCCTGAAACAGAGGACTCTGAGCACCCTGGAAGTGCCTTTCAATCTCTAGGTCATGGAAACTCTGTGCTTTACAGGGCCAGAAAACAGCCTGTGGCAGAGGTAAGAGGACCAGGAGTGTGATGCTACTGGATTAGTAGCTAAAGGAAACAGATCTGAAAAGGAGAAGAACATCCATAGCTACAATTAAAGGTTTAGGAATCTCAGAGTCCTGGGATGGATGTACATTGTGGAAGTGTTAGACTTCTAAATAAGGACTACATTTTCTTAAGGTCAATTGTCTTCTCTTGTTTAGGAGGAAAGAAGAAAGTGGCAGAACACCAAGGCTCTGGTCACTAAAATGTCCTGAAACACTGAACATTGATAGAGTTCCAGTGAGAAGTGAATTTTATTACTTCTACATTGACTAAAGCAAGGAAATGCAGAAAAGTCTCTGGGTCTCTGGACTTTCACAAATCCGTTTACTGTTGCATTGGTTTGTACAATACCTGGGAAAAATACTGGGGCTGGAATCAGTGTCTAAGAACTTGGGAGATTTCCCATTCACGAGTTATGAAACTGTCAGGAGGAAAACAGACTGAGGAAAACAGAGCATGGGAGAATGAGTAGATCAGAAGGATATTTCCAGAATGTCTTTTGCAGGTCTGTGGGAACAAACTCTGCTCTTGCTCTAACATGATTGTAATCTTTGAGGATGTGGCTAGTCCAGTGCCAGAGCCAAGCAAACACATTATGCTATTAAAAAAAAGACAGTAGCAGCAGCAGCTGTCCTGGACTCCAGACAGTGTGGGCTCATACCTGCTCTCAAAAGACTGCAGAACAGGACCATGGGAGCAGTAACAGTGTCTCTACGGTAAAGGCAGAGACTTAGATCTGAGCGTGCTTTCCTGTATGTGTGCTGGAAGGATGAACAGTCATGTTGATAGGAGAAAGAGGATCTAGGAGATGAAAATTGGCCCAGTATTTTGAGAGCTTAGAGAAGCTGGAGAAAGATGACAACTTTTTGGTCCTTTGGACTTGACTCCCATCCCAGAGTGGGATTATTTTTCTGTACATGCAGCCTTGGTGCAGAGGGCTCCAGGAGAATGAGAAAGGTCTAGCAGCTATTTGCATTGCCTGGTTTGGAAGCACGGAAGTGCTGTTAAAACATAGATGGTGGGTCCTGGGAGGGGTTAGGGAAAAGAAGGGAGCAAGCAAAGGTTGCTTTCTTCTTTCATTCTTGTCTTCTAGGTGCAAGCCTGAGCAAACAAGAAAAACACTGCCTGCCCAACTGAACATGGATAGCTCCCACTAGAAGAAAACGCAGAGGCTGCAGAAGTTTGCTGGAGGCAATTTTCAGAGTCAGTTCAGGGACCAAACAGCCTACAGAACACCTCTGCAGTGAGATGTGTTTTGCACAAAATGTGCTTTATCACTAATGTGACAAAAAAAAAAAAGAGAAAAGAGCTGTTTATATAAAAGTATTTTTTCCTATGGCCTGCTTGGCAGGTATTTCTTCTGGGGGTTAATAACTGCTTGGCCATAATACATGGTAGAGTAACCTAACCTAAGGGTATCAGGTTATGTAACAATAAATATGTTTTAGCCACATCTTAGAGGGATTTGAGAAGGAAAACTTATAATCAAACAGATGTACCCTTGAAAGCTGCAGCAATGATGAGATGTTGTAGAGTGCAGCATTTGAGTTCTCAGGCCACTGCTTGGTTCAAGCTCAACCAAGAGTATACGAGACTGTTTCTTTTGGCTGGGAGTTTTGGCACTGAAGTACTTATTTACTCAGTAGTGCAGCTACAGCTAGGAAGATTGAAAGCGTCTTTAGGCAACAAAACATACTGTTTAGGAATTTTATGCATCCCAGATGGAATAATGGATATTGAGCAAGCAGATTGTGGTGGCCTCCCTCTGTTCTCTCACAGGATATTTGTATACAGCAGATTACAGGCAGATATCATGTGAGAGATCTTTGTAGCCAGGATCTGTATGCCAGAAATATGTGGATGTGAGGGTCTTTCAAGGGAATAAGGAAGGAAATAATTCCAAGTTGAAGGAGAAGACTGGGAATTAGACATATTTGCAAAAAGTTTGAAGACAAAAGTAAGGGCATTCTTCTCTGCTGTATCTGAAGGGTGTAATGGAAAGCATTATAGAGGGGGCATTGAAGAACATACAATTTTGAGAGACCCACTAAGCCAGAGGGACTTTCCTCATCTTAGAGACCTGACCAATATTGGTGTTCCACTGACAGGATCATTGGTCTAGCTGATCCACAAAGACTGTGCTACTACAATAAGGACACATTAGGGCTATTACAGAAATGTGCTTTTGGAGTAAATTAAGTCAACTTTCCAAAATAATTTCTTGCAATACCACAGGAGTGACAGAGGAGATCAAGACTCCTTTGCATGTCTGAGAGAGATTCCTCAGCTCTGTTGTTGTTGAAGGATGCAACTGCCTTTGGGGCAAACAGGTGACAGCAGAATGAGATTTTCAGGTTTATAGAGCCCTCTGTATGGTTTTCAATTACACCTTCAGTAGTGGCCTTTTACCTTTTACTTCTGTTACAAAATAATAGCAGTTGATGTGACTTAGAACCACTTTTTGCTTTCCTTAGACTCATGAAGAATGAGATTTTCATTGACTCAAGATAAGACTTTATTTGCAGATTTAACCAGAAACTATTGTAAAGCTCAGTGAGAATAAACGCAATTATTCACACAGTTTCAGCTGTAATTCGGAAAAATCTCTACCTTATTCTTAACTAATAAATTAATTGAACAAAATAATAATAAAAAAGTATTATTAGGCAGTTTGCAAATGGGAGGTGTGTTATTGCTGTATAAAGTTTTGGTCATATAGTGGAGAATGTAAATGCCATCAGCCTCAAGTGATCATTCCTATTGTATAAATAATATTATAATAAATTCTCTGGGTGTGTTACCTCTAATGAATAATTCAGCCAGTTGCAGCTATAATGAAGAATGTAGTGGAAGCTCATCCACTGAACATGTATTTTGGGGTGTCTGCTACAGCATGCTAGGCAAAATTTTACCAATCAGGTTTTATGTCTCAGGGCTTTCTTTCATGTCATAGAAACTTCAGTATTTATTTATATGGGGGAAGAAGGAAATTGAATTGGTTGATTTTTTTTCCCCAATGTACATTACTCTGCTTCATTTACTTTGACAGTGCAGCATTGTGAAGAATGATACACTTGAAATATTAAATATTTTGCTAGATGCCTGATCTTGCAGTCCCTCCCTGTGCTGAACTAATTCACTTTGATGTCCATGTGATTTTTGCACACAAAATAATTACATGATCAGGGCCTAAATTTTTTTAGCAATTTGTTATACCAATAACAGAAAAACCACACTGAGATAATTGACCTTGATTTCTCATACATGCACTCCTCTTTATCTTCCCATGTACAACATCCGAGATGGTTAAATTTGTTCCCTTGCAACAGCAACAATAGGGACTGATACTTGAGTGAATGCTGGAAGCAAAGTGATTGCATAACCAAATGTGAGCTCTGAGTCTGTTGATAACATACAACCTATGATAAGAAAGGCATGCTTGTCTTATTAATTATTTATATTTGGAATGTGCTTATAATATTCTAGCAGAAGCAAGGTTAGTAGAGAGATATAATTGGGAATCAGTTGGGCTAATAAATGATATACCAAAACGAATTTTAATTAGATTAGAAAAGCATTCTCAAGAATTCATTGTATAAGAGAGATATGAATAAACACACACCATCTCAACAGTTCTTTTTCACAATATTAGGCTAGTAATGGAGACTAAGTAGCTGTTAGTATCTGTGTAGTAAGCTGCTTCTTCTGCACAAAGGTAAATCTAACATTCCCGAGGTACGAGGGTGGCCCATTGCAACTGCAGTTCTGGTGAATTTTAATACAAACTAGAATCCCAAGTTATGCTGGGAGTGTCAAATTGTTCTGGGGAAAAAAGTCTGGGCTGAAAAATTGAGAGCAAAAAACTGGGAGCTGAATCTTTTTTTTTTTTTTGTCAGTACCATGCAAAGGTTACAAACTCCACTTCTACTCATAATGAAATTCCAAAGCAGTGTAGGAAGTGTGTGCCGACTTCAGCTGTCAATCACTGTTTAGAAATGTCACCAATAATTTGTACTCTAGAAGTGCTCAATGTGTGGACCCCTGGCTCTAATTGGATCCACTGATTTCAGCTAAATCTTGTCCTGCCAGCAGCTCAGCAGTAGGTAGGATATTGAAGCCCTAATGAATCCAGTAATAACTTTAAATTGCCAACCTGGATTATAATTTTTTAATTTTTATTTTTTTTTTTTTTTTTGCTTGTGGAAATAGTTTTGTTTTCCTGGAGAAAAGAAATATATCCTGAATTAGTTCTTAAATAATTATGCTAAATTATTGGCCAAGCAGCTGGTACGTAGGCCTTTTATATATGTGTATATATATGTGTATATATATAGAAAAAAGAAAATTAGGAGAGAATGATGTCCAGGTAAGTTGAGTAAGAGAAATATGATTTTGTGCGTGGTCTAGCAAGCATAAAACTAATTATGGAAGTAAACCTTTTTCTGAGAAATTGCTGTGAGGAAGCCAGAAATCTGCACAGCAACCTACTATAGTAGGTGATTTTGTGAGGCAGAAGCAGTGCTGCTGTTCCAACTCATAAGTTTCTTACCCTGGTTGTCTAAGGAAATGAAATGTATTGTACACAACAATGCTACCAGTCTGGAGTTTTAGAAGCTGTGATTAAAGTTTAGCAAATTTGACAAATGATTAAATGCCTCACAGATATCAGGTGCATAGAGATTTTATGTTTACTGGTGTTAAAGCATCCAGTTCAGGAGGGAGACTTTGGTCCCCACTGTCCCTATCAGCCTGCTCACAGCAATGTCATTGCAGTGAGAAGGCCATCCTACCTCTCTGGACTCCTGGTCCCAGAGGTGGTGACAGTGAATGAGTATGAAGCCCTGCACTATCAGTCCCTCCATCCCCTGGCTGAAGTCTGGCATAGGCCCCTTAGTGATAAAAGGAAATACTCCAGGCTCTGGTAGTGGAGGTGACAAAGGTGATCCCCACTTCATGAGGCAAAGACAGAGAGACACAGCAGCATCATAGGGGGCAGAGAGAATGAGGAAAGCTTCTGGGAGCACCAGGGAGCTCAGTGCATGTGGGGACATGGAAGGAAGCTGCAGCTAATTTAGGAACATGGTGTGCAAACACTGGGAGATGTTACATACTAGTGGTCTGGGCTGGCACATGTGGGAAAGATTCAAGGACATGCAAGTGGGAGATTAGGAAGAAAGAGTTACTGGTGATGCTGGAGAACACAGGATACAAATTCAAGGGCAACAAATTTTCACTAGCTGTGCAACACAGAACAGTTTGGTTTTGGTTTTTTTTAGATCTGACTCATTTTTTCCTTGATGTGTCTGTGCTGAAATGACACTGCCTTAACATATAAGGCAGCAGGAGCTATCACTCAGATGCAGCATGGATACTTGCAAGAACACCTGAAAGTGTGTTCTTGTGAAACTTTCTCTGGGTTAAAGTAAAAGGTGTGTGTTTGTTTGTTTTTCACAAATATGATGCATCTTTTTATTATCCAACTACATAAATGTATATTGTGTATCATAAAGCTGAACGAGGTTTACACAACCCATAACTACAGTATCATCACAACTTCCTTGTCTTAGGAGCTGAACACACATACCCAAAAAACATGCTCTCTGAAGATATGACTCTCAGCTACTTCTGCCCCAGGTATTATGCATTCATAATAAAAGCAATGAACCGAAATGAACAACTTTTAAGGCATCGACTTTGGTAAATTATGGACTTTATTCTGCATTGCATATGGAGTAGTCATTTCCATGATCATTCTGACCTATAGTATTTTTCCACTCTGACCTCTCTTTTTACTGTTAAAAACAATAGTAATAACTGCAAAACAATAGCAAATCCTGCCTTGTATTTATAGCTCCAGTTTTTCTAGTTTAAGAGTTTCTGGTTTAAAATATTCTCATGACAAGCTATAAGTTTGATAATTCTTTCATTGTTAAGGTTTGTTTTTCCGGTATTCTCATGAGATAGACTTTCCCTTTAGTTTAGCCCCAGCTATATTTTCATTTACTAGTTCCAATATTTTTCTCCTTTCTTAAGGCTGCAATATTTAAATGCCAATCCATTTAATTTTCCTATGGTCTCAAAGAGTCTGAACTGCGTCACCTCTGGCCACACTGAAGAAGACTTATTTTAATAGAATTTTTAAAAAGAGATAAATGTGCTTCCTAGGCAGGAAGAAGCAGAAGGAAGGTTTTGTATGTGCTTCATTGACTGAGCTCTCCCAAACTGTTTGAATACATCTGTGATTCAGCTGCACTGCTAATAGCATGCAAAGACACTAAGAGTCCAGGAAAGAATCTTTCAGTTATTGCATGATGACAAGTAAATAAATATCGAACAGATACCATGTTCCCCGATGTCATTTTACCTAGATTTCAATGTGACTTCATTCAGACTCTCAGCTCCTTCAGTTTGTTTTCTCTCAGTTCCCTTTGATTTACCCACATCCTTCTGATGTTAAAGTATCCAAAAGAGAGTAGAGGAAAGTGATTGCAGAAGCAAGATAAACTTGGAATGTAGGAAGCTGTGGTTGAATTATTTTATGTGTAAGCTGAGTTGGAAACTGCAAGCACAGTACAGAAAGAATATATGCAGATTTTGGCTTGCAAGAAAAGGAAGCAACTCATATGAAAAATGACCACAAAAGGAAATGGGTAGCTGAAGAACAGGAGGATGTAAGCCTGCCACCTGCCTCCTTTGGAACGAAGTAGCTGGTGTATGCATGTTTTGCTTGGATTCGTTTCAGTCCAGCTCTCTAAACTTCTGCTTTCCTTAGTCTTGGCTCCTTTCATGGTGGGATCTCCCCAAAGATCCATTATTATTTTGCTTCAGGTAAGTTAGTTACTTTACACTGCTGCATCAGCCAGAGCTGCACTCTTGCGAGCAAATGTTGCATAAATTATGAAGAGAAAGGAGAAGGAGAAAAAAAAAAAAATCCATTAGCAACATTTAGATTGTAAGTGTCTGATAACTGTTTTAATAACTGTACATTTGTCTTAAGGACTCCAAAGGCAAGTATGTGGATTTGCAGCTTGTTTTCATTGCTTGTATATCTGTAGGTGGAGAAACAAAAATAAATATAGATAACACCAACTGGAATGAGTGACTGGAAAGCTAAACTCCCTAGCCCCTTTGAGATATTTTATCCAGCTAACAAAGTTTTGCTAGAGACATGCAGTAATTGCTAAAGCAGCAGTATTATTTAATTAGCTAATATTTGTAATGTAAATGTTGATAAATTAGTTAATGGACTGTATTCCTTCCCCGCAGAGGGCTGCTGAAAGGGACAGTCTTTAGAGGAAAGGAAAGGTTGCAGCATAAGATGCCAGCAGCTTCCCTTGTGCCATTGCTGGAGATACAAAGGACAGCTAACATGACAGAAGTGCTGGCTGAGTGAAGAACAAACAAGGAACTGTCTTATCTGGTGCTGTGCTCTACTTCTGCTGTCAGTCTTCCCAGTGACTTAGCCTAGAGAAGTTTTCAAGGAAAATGGGAAGGGAAACTGGAGAGAAAAGTTCCTCAAGGTGTGCATGAGGTGTATGCACATAGACTCTCACTGAGGGTGTGTCAGGATTTGGGAAGTACAAGGGTGTGTCAAGAACTGGATTTTGTTGTACACTGGAGTGTACAACAATGTTCTTCAAATCAGAGAAGTCTGAACACAAAATGCTTCTGCAGTCATGGTCGAGGTCTTGGCTGGGAACCTTGCTAGCTGGGAAACTGGGACAAGGAAGTAAGGCTGAAGGCAAAATCCTATTATATACATGGCAGGAAAAAAAACAAACCAAACCAAACCAGCAGTTTCAGTGAATGAAGACTCCTGTATCTGTAGTGTGGATAGCTGTTTCTGTTTGGGAATCTTAAAATGTACGAGTTGATTTTTATTTCCACGCTACAGCAAAAGTTCCATATTAGAGCAAATTGTGCTTCTGCGGGTACCTCATTCAAAACGCAAGTGTTAAAATAGAAAAGTTAGGCCGACATTGCAAGAGAAGAATGTTTGGGAAATATTAACCGGAACATTCATTGCTAATTTTTCTAGGGTCAGATTTTCAGTTTCTTGTTGAGATCTCTTGTTGCAGATAAAATTTCATGCCTGTAAATAATTATAAGCACATTTTTCATGTAAGCAGTCATGACGTCATTCAAGCAGAGCATATGCCTGTCCAAGCCTGAGCAGCCAGGTTTCTCATGAGAATGTTGTGGGACAGTGTCGAAGGCTTTGCAGATAAACAACATCCACAGCCTTTCCCTCATCCACTAAGTGGGGCATCTTCTCATAGAAGGACATCAAGTTCATCAAGCTCAACCTGCCTTTCATAAGCCCATGCTGACTGGGCCTGATCACCTGGATGTCCTGTATACGGTGTGTCATGGCATTCAAGATGAATTGGTGATGATTTTCACAGCAACAAGTGCAGGAAAAAGTCCATAGGTTGTTTTCTAAATAAAACTAGCAATTATTTTAATATAAGATCTACATTGGACAAAAATGAGAACATTTTCATGAAGAGATATTTTCTCAATTTTTTTTAATGTAGTTTTTTGTTTGTTTGTTTGTTTGTTTTTCCCCCAGGATTTTTAGCCTGCAAGCCTGTATCAAAAGATCTGTACTAACTTTACTTCAGTGTTCTTCCTTTCAAGCTTATTGCCAGGGACTCACCTGTTCCTTGACAAAGATTAGTCCAAGATTTTTCACTGCCCTTTATGCACACGGGAACAACTCCAGCTACATCTCTCCTCAGAGAGATGGTTTAGCCTCAGCTAGCAGCTAAACCCCAGCAGCCGCTGCCTGCTGCTCCCCATGTGTCATGGGGGAACCAGGAGAAAGAGAAAACAAAAAGCCCATGGGCTGAAATAATGACAGTTGAAAAAAGCAACACAGAGAGAGGAGATGACAATAACAACAACAACAGCAGCAGTAAAATTATATATAAAGGAAGTGATAATAAACCTCCTACCTGGGATGCAGCAGCTCTCCCTACTCCGTATGGCAGCGAATACCCCATTGGCCGGTTGGGTTGTTTATCCTGGCTGTGACCCCACCCAGCTGCAGCCACTTATGAACATTAACTATCCTGGCCAAAACCAGGACAGCAGCTTTCTTACTGGGAGACGATTGTGTGACTTTTTTATATACATCCCATACCACCACCACAACATCATCTGTACAATATGGCCAATATACAAGCATAGAATCATAGAATGTTTGGGTTGGAAAGGACCTCTGAAGGTCATCTAGTCAACTGCCCTGCAATAAGCATCTCCAACATCTCCAACTAGGTCAAGCTGCTCAGAGCTCCACCAAGCCTGACCTTGAATGTCCCCAGGGATGGGGCCTCCACTACCTCTCCAGGAAACCTATTCCAGGGATCTATCACCCTCATATTAAAGAACCTTTTTTTAATGTTTAATGTTAATCTACCCTTTTCTAGCTTAAAGCCACTACCCCTTGTCCTGTCATTACAATCCATTGTGAATACACCCTTCCCTTCTTTCTTATAGGCCCCTTTCAGGTACTGGAAGGTTGCTATAAGGTCACCCCAGAGCCTCCTCTTCTCCAGGCTGAACAACCCCAACTCCCTCAGCCTGTCTTCACAGATGAGCTGCTCGAGCCATCTAAACATTTTTGTGACTTTCCTCTGGGCATGCTCAAACAGGTCCATGTCCTTCCTGTGCTGGGGGCTCCAGAGCTGGAAGCATGGCAGCAATGGTAGTTTTGAATAGCTGATTGCTCGGTAAAGCTCTCTGTAACCAGGGATACCATACTGCATTTCGCCCTGAGTTCACAATCCCTGCCAAAGGTTGGCAGCTTCAGCAAGTGATGTGAATAAGTTCTCCATACTGAGCAGCAGAATTATGTGCTTTTTCTCCTCTCTTTGCTCTTGTAACATGGGCGACGTTTCTCCTACATGTTATGCCCTAAAAGCATAGCTCTTCTGCCATTCAGATGCTTACAAAGCACCAAGCTGCCTCCCGAGGGCAGCTGGCCATGCATCGAAGCCTGCACTGCAGGAAGGAATAAGCTGCTCTTGCTCTTCCTTCTTGCCTTGTTGCGTTGTCCAGGATTTTTCTCCACCCTACTGTCAGTCACTTTTACCCGTGGAGAGCCATCACTTCACTTCTGCAGCAATCACCTGCCACTTCTCGAGTTCACAAACTACTCAAGCCCTGGAAAAACCCGAAGTAGCTGCTGAGTTTTAATTCAAGTCTTCACAAGTAGCTGGCAATTAGCAATAACCTGCCCACCCCTGTCTGTACAAAGAAAATGAGAACTAGAACTCCTTCTGCTTGATTATGATTGCTAAGAAAGGCTGGCTAAAAAATGTCCAAGATGTTCCCTCCTTCTCCCTTACCCAGCTGGCTCTGTAATCATTGGCCTTTTCCACTCAGCCTGTAAAACAGCAGTTAGCTGAAGAGCAGAGATTGAAAAATGCCAGTCGCTTTCATAACCATATGTTAACCATATTCATTGGGTAGCTGTGAAGGGCTATGATGTTGCCTCACATCTGTAATTTTTCTCTCATAATGTGGACAACCCCAGATACAAATTTCACTTAAGCCGTAAGCAGGTTTGTACATTTCCTCTGCCTTGGATCACACTGTGTGACAGGCAAACACAAATGTATTCCTATTTGTAAAGCAGTGTTGTGAGTTCCTGCAGAAAGGAGAGGAGACTGATCTAAGAAGAGACCATGTTAGTCTAGGTGTAGAAGGAGCCATCACGTAAGTTTTCCTTTTTCCTCTCTGGTTATATCTAAGTCATACTTACTATAGGATATACAGTAAGAAAAGCAATGCATAAAACGAGGCCTGAAATGAGAAGTCTCTTCCACCTCACTCACCTCTGGACACTTACTCCTGCTTCTCGCCTCTTGTTGACACTAGAATCTGTGTGTTCACAAGATGAGATGGATCAACTCACTGAGCCAAGAGACTAATAACCCTGCAAAGAAAAGTTTGGTTTTGGGATAGTTACATGCTTACATGGGTGGGTGCATAGAAAGGGCAAGAATACCTGGGACAAGGTAAAAGTGCTGGGGCCATACCCTGGCCTCTCATGCTGGACATGAAAAGGTGGTGATTAGATGAGAGAAGCAAGCACTCTGCTGAGAGGCACAGTATTTTTTAGGTCATCTTCTGTATTCAGTGACCTTGCAGTCATCAGTCAGTTATCATGTAGCTGACACATTTCAGAACAGGTGTTTTTTAGAAAATTATATTTGTCCTTATGTGGGCATTCAAAGCTAGTGTAATAAGTAAGCAGCAAGTTTACTTGACTGAATCAGTAGGCTGAATGTAGTATGAGTTGGTTTGGGTTTTTTAAGTATATACTTTGCAGTAGAAAATGATATTATTGTTGTGGTTAAATCATTCACACTACTTATGACTAGGGGAAGAAAAAATACTTGCCTATGCCTCAGCTTGAACTAAACACTTGAGGTTTTGGCAAAGTCAGTGGTTAGCTGGAAGCAAGGGGATACATATGCAGATTCTCATGCTGATCTGTGCAGCATACGTGGTTTGAGAGTTTTCAGGGAAAAAAAAAAAGTTTCAAAATTCTTTCTGGTTAAACATGTCTAACAATGAGATAATGGTGCCTCAGAAATGTTGTAGTTAAGGTTGCACTCTAGAGACTGTGGTTAACTTCCCAGGCTCTGCAATTGGGCCAAGAATTGTAATTACAGTGATTAATAATAATGTTTCATTTGCCAGTCACACGGTCCATTCCTCAGAGCTGGTTGGTCTGGAAGAGGAGGAGGTAAATTGTGGGAAGGTAATTAGACCAACAAAATACAGTTCTTGAAACGTATAATCCAAACACTGCTGGAGCCAGTTCAGCCTGGCATCAGCTACTTTTATACAGCTGTATACTATGGCTATGGCTTTGTGCTGTACAGCAGGAGTTAAGTTAGGTATCTGTATATTGCTGCTATGGATGTGTGCAGTACAGGGTGGGCTAATTCATGTACTGTACACTACAGCTGTGGCATTGTGTTCTACGGAAGAGGCTGCTTCGTCTAACTGAACACCACACAGATGATGCTGGGTTTTGTACACGAGCTGTTTTGTAGATTTGGACACTATGATAAGGATAACGTTTTGAATTTTTGAGGATGAATAGCTACAAGTACCTCACCTTTCTGATGGGAATTTATTGTGAATGCAGCAGTAGCCAGGGATGTGTAGTGGAGCTCGAAGAGAGAGCTTTGGCTGTGACAGTAATCATAAAGCCTTAATAACATCCCATTGTGTGCTTCCTACCCTTGCCTTTGGGTGTGACTGTGGGGAAGGTGGGGTGGGCAGGAGGAAACAGTGGTGCTGCTGGGGTCTGCCGCAGCACAGCTGGGGGAGAAAGGCAAAAAGATCCCTTGGCAAAGTTGGGCTGCCTGATTACAGGAGTCCTTGGTGGCACCACAAAGAAGAGTTGCCATGGAAACCATTGGAAAAGATTAAGCATATCAAGGAAACCTGATTGTGAGAGAATGGGTGGAAATAAGAGAGAATTAAATTAATGTAGAAACTATGTTTTTGTTTCATTCCACAAGTCATCGCAGAAACCTTTACATTCACAAACAATCAATTAAGAGAGAAGTTATAGTGAAATCTGTAAGCCCTGTTGCAGGGGAGCATGATTGCTCTATAATTAAAGGAAAATAAATAGTAGTTTATTATCCAAAATGAAAATCCAGTGGTGCAGACCCTGTTATTCTTCACTTTCCCACTGTAGAACATGCCGAGGGTTTTTTGACATTTTGAGGCAGACAAGCCACAGTGACCCTCTGGGATGTACTCACAGGTGCAGTGGCTTCCAGCCATGGAGTGGCCAAATGCATTTCAGATATTTGAGAGAGGAAGGGAACACTTAACTCTTCGTTCTCTTTTGTCACATGCTGGCCAGGCTCCGGGACAAGCTAAGCTGCGCTCATTTGCAAGTTATGAGAACAGAATGGCAAAGGTCAGCAGCTTATTCTGCCTGTGCTGGGCACTGCCTACGCCAGTCCTGGCATAAAGAAAAGAAGGCTTCAGGCTGTTCCATAGACATGGGAAATAACTAGCACAGCTGTCTCAGACAACTGGGAAGAAGGTGGGCATGGATTTCATGACCACTTCTCCCACTCCTGGTAATGTCTCAGAGACAACAAGGACCTTGCCATCTGGACCCCACAAAGGGGACTAAAGCCAAGTAACCAGTTAAATAGTTCTATCTAGGACAAGAAAAGCACAGAGTATCATGGATGGACTGGAGGATCCAACCCAGTGACTCCTGTCCTTTCATGAGCACTTTGATGTGCCACCATCGGTAAGGGATTCACCTCTTAAAGTTAGGTTTCTGTCTTAGTATTAAATTAATAACACTGGTTTCACCCTGCTTCTATGGGAACATTTCTCACCCTTGGACTGGGTTGTATACACCCATCCGTATAGCTGGCCAATGCCAGGGAGCTGAAGTTTTGTCCAATAGGTCTTCACTCACTTTAAGCACCTGTCCATTAACGAGTCGCAATCCACTCTTATGTGAATAGTGTTCCAATTGCTCAAACAGTTGATATTGTAAAATTAAGATGGGTAGGGAGATAACAGAGCCATTAAGTTGTCTTGCCATCAATCAGTAAATACAGAACTGCCCATTTTTTTATTGAACCTATGTGATGACCAGTGCTTGCCTTCTCCATTTGCTTAAGGCCTCTGAGAGGACAAGAACTCATCACAGAGGAGACAAACAGTCTTTCTTGATTAATTTCTGTTACTAAATCCCGAAAGTTTCGTTCAGACAGTGTCCTGCACTGCACTGACCCCTGTGTCTTTACAACAGAAAAGGCCTAAATCACTGCCATGAAGTGTTTATGGTATCAATACCACAACAGCAGGAGGTGGGTGATTAAACTTCAAGAGTGTGTCGCTGAATGACAAGAGTGCTGCCTGTTCCACACCAGGCCCAAAAGGCTGCCTGTTGAAGATGGCTTTAACACTACAGACGGCTTTTTTTCATTTACAACTGTCACATAAAAAGTGTGACACTGGGCAGTATTTGTCTTGTTTTTGCAAGATCCCAGACCAGATTACTGCATGCTGCTTTCCCCAAGATGCCTCTAAGAGCCCTTTGGAAACTTGAGTTGGTGCACATGACTGTTTTAGAAGCTGTGAGTAGAAGAACCCTGATACTGGAGTAATGAATGTAGAATAAAACCTCAGGAAAAAAAACAACCAAAAAAACCCCCACCAGCAGACACAAACAGCTGTATCAGTTTCCTGTTTGCATCTGGCTTCAAGTCAAGGTGCTGAGATAGCTCTCTAAAGTCCTGCATGGCTGGAGTCCTACTCTGCTGTGACTGCCTCAGCCTCGTGGTAGTGATTTTGCAACAATATTAAAAGCCGTCTGAGTTATCCATGCTCATATTTTGCTGCTGGGGGCAGCCAGGCAGGATGGAGTGATCGTGGTCTCGTCTTCTGTGTTCACCCAGAACAAACAAGATGTTTTCAGGATCTGGCATCCAATTCAGTTTTCCTCTCAGGCTTTGTCAGAAGGAGCTCGATGGGTTTATATGCTGGCACTGATCAATAGCATGACATGTAGTGTTTGACACTGCTACACATGGATTCTGAGTCTTGCATGGATCAAGGAACAAATAAAGTACAATAAAATCAATCCAAAAAAGCTTGTTTCCTTTTTCATTCTAGCAGACGAGGGAAATGTATGAAAAAGAAGAGAAAACACTCTCGGCTTTTGTAATTATTTAAGTTTCTATCTCAATATGCATCTCTGTTAAGAATATACAGTGCAGTAGCTTTTTTCTTCCTTGTGCCTTTCCCACACTGTTGTGTTGTACACTTTATTATTGCTGTCACAATCTGCTCTCTGTCCAATATGATTGCTATCCCCAAAGGTTTATTCTACATAGCAAACATCCTGTAATAGTGACCTACTCTAATAACAGGAAATTTATTTTTAAACTGTATAATGCCTGCTCCATATTAATCTGTTTCTTTTCCAAAAAAAAAAAAAATAAAAAAGATTTGACATGAAAATATACTAATATTTCCCAATGTTTGATTGGTTTCTACAAAATTTCATGTGTTCTGAAGTCCACAGTGTCCACTAATTCCACTAATCTGAGATAGCAACCAGGCTTTTTTTTTTTTTTTTTCCCCTCTTCTGGTCAATAAATGTTAAATAATAAGTATCAGCAAACAATATCAAATCAGTCAAACATCTATGGTCAACGCTCATCAGTCACAGTCTTTTTGGAAGCAACTTTATTCTCCTCATTTCAACCAGTAGCTGCAGAAAAAGTACATAGTTCATGGTCTAAAATGGCTTGTGACTTACCATTCTGGTGGTCCAGAATAGGTTAATTTTTTTTTTTTTTTCCTAGCTGTAAGCCTCTTTCCTCCTTCTTTACCTAGCCTTGCCTTTATGATATCACTTTGGGATCAATGACACTGTAATCCAATGTGTGATAAGACATTAGTGTTGAGTTTTCTGTCTGTAAATGATTGGGAAGCAAGAAAAGCCATCATGTGAGGTGCTTCTTCAAAGGGCCCAGCATGTTTGCATTCACTACATCTGCTGGAATATCTAATGAATAGGTGCAAGCCTTTTGGTTTTGCTACCACAAAGAACTAATACATCTTAGACAATATTTTAATACCCTTAAGCCTGATAGGTTACATTATCAAATCTCTGTTCTATCAAAAGTGTTTTCAATTGTATTTTTTTTCTTAACTCCCTTTAAACACGATTTGACACTACTTCTTCCAGATTCATTTTCTGTTCTATATTTCCTGCCTCAAGGATATCGTATGCATCTCTTTCTTAATGAAGCTGGGTTCTGTATCTACTACCAGGCCATTTTCTCCCAGATAAATCATCATGTCTGCCTCTATCAATGCATCTAAAGTAATGCAAAAATGAGAACACCAGCTGATTTCCACTACTCTGTCTCTCTTCCTACTGTATCATTGCACTCTGTACTGCATAACTAGCCCTAGTACTTTCCTCAGTACTACTGTGACACTGATCACCTTTATACTTCACGTTTCCCTTTCAGATCTTTAGTGGGGCCTCATGTACTCACACTGATTTGCAGAAAAAAAAGCCCCTTGTTCTCTGTCTTAAGCCCTCTGATAATTCAAACAAAAAATAAAATTTAGCAAAAACTTCAACAGAGTTTTCCTTCCCACCTTGGCTAGTCCTCCTTCAGATAAAATGCTCACAAAGCTGGCGTTGATTCTGACAGGAGGGATGTGTTTAACACTTCACATCGGTGCTTTCCCATGTTAGCATTTGACTTGGATGACATTTAACAGAAAGCCTAACTTGTCATGTTTTAATATTAGAACTGAGACAGAGTAGAGTGTAAAGCCATTAATTTTTGTATCTTGTGCCAAAATATCCTGGGAATGACCACATTGCTACCTGTTGTACTTCCTAAAATGTGTATGCCATCCACTGTCTGGTGGGCCACTGTACTCTTTTTAAGTATTTTGAGCCTTCAAAACAGTTACAAGATGTATAGCTGTTTGTGCTTCCAAATCTCTAGATGGGTAGTGACTTTATTTGACTTGTGTCTAATTAAACTTCTAGGTAGATGACAAATGTCTCTTCCAATTCTTCGATGTATTTGTTTTTGAAATGCTAGTTGCATTTATGGAATCCCTGTTGGGGAACAGATATGGCTGAAGCTGCTCTTCCTGCATATTGATGAGCAGTAGCCTGTCCCTCCACGCTGTCAGGGTGACAACTGGAAACCAGTGCACCAAATCCTTCACACTCCCATGGATGCAAGTGAAATTGCTAGTCAAACTGGTCTTTATATAAGCTTGTGTCACCATTTTTCTCTTCTCCTTCTCTCTGGCTAGGCAGGATTAAAAATGTGTTAAAAACAAAGGAAAGAAAAAATAAAGCAGCTCAGTCTGTTCCCTGAATGCATGGCTAATGTCTTTGGTGTAAAACACCTCCCTTTTTACTTCTGTTTCAGGTTTCAAGAATTCTACCACATGGAATAAAAATAAAAGATAGAAGTATATTAGAATACTTTTGGGTTTTATTCATGTCAATACAGTGCTTGCTCACCCAAACGGAGAACATCTGTATAGATAAGGATCTGCAAGCAACAAAAAACAAAGAAAATGCACAGTTTTACAGATTTCTGTAAACAGTTGAGAACTGTACAAATCCTGCCGTGTGGACTGCTGTAGCAGCTTCCTATTCAATTTCCTTATAATTATTTTCCATGTAAGCAAATTCTTTCCAATATTTTGTTTTAAAAAAAGTGCACCAACTCAATACCATTTTGTAATAACAATGCTACTGTTTGACTTCTAGAGAAAGGCCTCTCTTGCTGGAATGACCACAATATTTATGTAAAAGTAAAGATTACACCTGTTACGATCACTAGTTTACACCCTTTTTAAATAACACAGCAACTTTCCTCTCAGATTTGGTTCCAGTATTCAAAATGTTTACAAAGAGATGAATATTGGAGTCAGAAGCAGTGGGGCAGAGTTTCCCACTTTCTGGCATGACAGTGTTTCTGCATTTTTATACTGAGCGTGCCAAAGCTTGTGAAAAATAATTTATGAACTTGGATAGAAGTCTGTGCTTGAAGAGAAAATGGTGTGATTATGGACGATAATGAGGGAGGTGGTGGGGTGCTCATGGAAAGCATGTAATGGATGAATAAAAAATGAAACTTGAAAGAGAACTTTCCTTGGCATTTGCCCTGTCAAAAATATTCTGAACTTTAATTAGTACATCCAGCATCTTTGCTTAGGCCTATCTCTGGGGTATATTTTGCTAACAAGGGTGACATAGTATTAAAAGCAACTAGTCTCATAACTATTTCTTGACCACTAGTTTTCCCAAATAAAAAAAAAAAATCAAGGAAAAATATCGGAGAAAGAACTATGGATTTCTGTGAAAAATAATGTACGAAGAGCAGCAATAAAGGGGTAGAGGAAATGAAAGAAACAGCACTGAATTAGGATCATAGAAAAAAATTGGGATGGGAGCTATGGAGGTCATCTGGCTCACTTTCCCACTCAAAGCAGATTGCAGGGAGCATCTAGCTATTGATTAAGCAGATGTAGTTCACCTGCAAAGCAAAAATTTGAAGAGAAAGTAATTTTCTACAGCAAGCTGCTTGCTTTCTCTTTATCTTAGTCATAATGATATACACAAGGTGCAAATCAACCCCTCTGTGATACCATTCAATGCCCAGAATATTGCATTAAACAGCCCTCTGTATTAACTCTTGTTTCCAATTTTGGCTTCCCAGTCCAGATTCTGCTCCCCATAAAGACTGACTGATGCTGCTAAAGCCACATAAATGTTGATAATACCAAGAATTTGGCCTGCACTTTATCAGCAGCCCTCAAATCTCATTACCAGATGGGTAGACATCACTATCTCTCTATTCCACAGGGAATAGCAGTGTGCAGAGAAGTTCCTTGCTGAAGGTCATACATAAAGTCACTGGAGGAGTCTGAAAGTGGAATTAAGGTCAGTTGTATCCTCATCATGGACACTCACATGTTGATAAAGCTACTAGCAATGCACCCATGCAGTTATCAGGACCATTAACTGAACTGCATTGCAGTGGGGGTGGGAGGGCTAATGACTAAGAACTGTCAAATGTACCTGTCTAGAAAGACACTCTTTGTCCTGAAAGATAACAACTAAGCTAATGTTTACCTTATGCTTAAAATTCAGTCTTTTCTAATGTTTTATGTCGATGTCACATTTTACTTTTTGTTGTGTAGTGGGCCCACACAAAGTGTTTCTACTTCCTTTGAAAAATCAAGTGTATAGGACACCTAAAACTGGAAGTGTTGCTAAAACCAGTACATATAACATGAACTAAACTAAAATTTCATGTCTACCCACTACAGAAGACTCATGAAGATGATAAGAAGGACTACTGAGGCTTTCCGCTGCTATCAAGCTTTGCCAGCAATCTAACAAAATTCAGTAATTTTTTGGTACTATTTCCATTGATTACTTTTGTTTCATTTGTTTGTCATCCCTTTATAGGACAAGACAGATCTTTCAGTTCATATATGCAATTATTTTTTTTGTTGACTCCTTCTTTTCTTTATTTATTTCCCAGGAGACATTTGTATTCATTAGGTCTCTAAGCCTTTTTCTTTAAATTCTCTAGCTACGAAATACAAGAGATAATTCTTCAATTTATTCCAGTTTAGGAAAAAAATTCAACAGAAGAAAGGCTCAGGATACATCACATGATTTATTTCCACTTCAGTATTTTAGACAACAGATGATCCATTTGCAAAGCAGTGATCTGTGTCTAAGACTGGACTTTCCTGACAAATGGACGTACAAGACAAAGCTACACATCCTGGGTATGATTTCTGATTACCTATGACAGATACCTGAGGGTGTCTGTCTCTTTTGTAGTTTGAGAATCTTTGTATGGCTCTTTAAATAAAGTCCTGCAGAATTGAGCTAAACTGATAAACTTTAGGGATGAAATGAGCTCCTGATTGTTGCCAAGAAAAATGGTGTGATGCTTGGCTATGTTATTAATCTTGAGAAAATGCTTTAGGGTAAAGAAATGCTGTTTCAAATATTTGTGAGTATTTCTGAAAAAAAGTAGAAGAGCTGAGAGTACTAGAAAAGAGGCAGTTCGAAAAAGAATAGAGGACTTTTTTTTTTTTTAATTCAAGTTGCTTAAAATAAATTTAAATGTCTATTCCTAGTGAAGCATCTAAGATAAGCTACAGATATTCACTGTTGGCAAGAAGGTGAAGGTGCAATGAAAACACCACTGGGGGAATTCATTTCAACCTATTATTCTATAGCATGCATATTGTTCACAGTATAATTCTATTATCAGATACTATACTAACCATGGAGTGGGCAGAGCCAATTGGAGTGTGGGGTTCTTGAATAGATGCTTACAAAAACTCATTCGTTTTCAACCACTATACAACATGGAAATGTACTCACTGTGATTTGTAATTGACCTTAGAACTTACGATCTACATGCCACAATTCTCATATGGCGAGTACTGTACTCAGTTTTCTTCTCAGTTTAACAATAAAGCATCTTATCACAAATATTTCACAAATATAGAATTCAGTCAGCAGTATCTTGAGAAAATTTTTTCTTGCTATTCCAGAATTAGCCCCATTTCAGGCTTAAAATTACATGGGCCTTGTGACATTCCTCAATTCAGGACATAGCAATGACTTATGAAATAGAAACAATTCCTTTTTATGGTTTATAGAAAGAGACCCATTTGAGTGGGCAAATGAGACCCCTCTGATGCACAACTGATAAACATAGTGTTTGGTAATAGTAGGGTAGAAGTAAACAGAACTCTGATTCACCTGTTCTTTGGGTTCTGGTGAGATGCAGAAGGGAACAAGGCTGAAGAAATCTGTTGCCATAGTCCATGGGGTGATAGCAGAGTAAGTGCACTGATAGATAGTAGGGTGTCAGTGTCTTTACTGGATGTGAATGTTTTGGGAGAGTGGTGGTGGACCACCTGACCTAATTTAACTAGGGAAGTTGTTCAGGTGGATTCCCGTAATATGACAGGCTGCAGAAGCACAGGCTATGTGGGTCAATGCTAAAGGAAAGGGCTACACCTTTTTACCTCTAGCCTTCTGTATGTATGACTAGAGTAGAAGGAACAACATGATGGATTTCCTGCTCTGATGTTCCTTCCTATCCCATCCCTAAAATAATTTTGTTTCATCCCAACAGTACTACTGAGAGTAGCAGAGGAGATGAAAATGGCACCAAGCCATGCAGCCAACACATTCTCTGACCTTGAGAAGAGCCAGAGACAGGATCAACTTGATCATGGATCTACTGAATACTGATGTCCTCCTCTGACTCTGTCCCTCAACACCGAGTACAAACAGTTACTGAAGAAACCTGGGGCAAAGGGTAGAAGGTATCTTTTATTGAATGAGGGTGCTTCCCTGTTTTGTGGGGGTCTGATAATCTGGAAGTGCCTCTGTTCATTTAAACAAGGTGTGTTTTTCCACAGTCTTTCCTTCACCCTTTGAATTTTTAATCTGAGAAGTTCTGTTTATACAGTGGACTTTTTAATGGCCAAGATAGATACTATTCTATTAAGCAAAACTATTCTGTGGAACTATGAAACCTACTCAGCTTACCAGAAGGCTCAGTAGAGGATAATAGGAATGGAGATTTAAATTAACTAAGATGTTTGTTAGCCCAGATCTAGTCAGTGTTTCTGGAAAAGCAGAAATCAGGAAAATAAGGCCAGCTATACAAGTTTTCTTATCCCAGCTATTTAATTTGCTAAGCATACTCGCATTGTGTTCGCATTGTATGGTGTATTGTATTTTACAGGGGCTTGCAATATTGTCTCTTTATAGAAAGGAAGTTGTTAAACAATTGTCCTTTTACATCTGTCAGCTCAAGGCTATTCAGATTTATTCTAGTGGAAGCTGAACCTTTCAACTATTTCCTCACATTCATCTGTCTTATCCCTCCCACGACAGACACAGAAGCCTCCAAAACAAATCCAAGACTTTCACAAGTGACAGGTTACTATATGCAGTTGTGAGCTGCCCACGTCGTACTCAATAAAAATAAATAAATTAGATGTTCTCTGATTATAAGAAACCTATTCAGGAAAACCTGTTACACATTTCCATCATGGCAGATACTCCAAGGCACCAAAATGATGATGTATTGAACATTTTGAATAGGCTAGTTCGTGCCTAATGTAGGACCTACTTAAATATTATAGGTTTGAAACTTTGATTCAGGCTGATAATAAATGACTTCATATTCAGCTAATAAGAGATTGTGGGGGAGAGAATAGAGAAGACACAAGCTAATGAAGAGTGAAAATACAGAAACTGAAAAATTAAAGGAAGAAGGTTCATCCATCCTTATTACTTACACAAAAGTTAAAACGATAGGAATAACTGTTGAAATGTAGACAAAAAAAATATGCTTCTCTCAGCTCTGCAGAAACATTCCTGATAATTTGTACTTCACACAGGAAATCATAGCCACATATATCATTTTGAGAAATTCAGACTTCTGAGATTTGAAAAGTTCCACTATTTTTGCAGCATAATACAGCTACAGTGCTTTAAATTGTAAGGGAGTAAATCAAGAATAAAATACTTGACTTCAGTGAAGTTTGTCTGAAGTTACATTCCTGTAATTAAAAGTTTTGTTGGTGAAAAGGCATCAAATGTTACATATTTTTCTTCCAAAATGCAAGAGGGCTGATCAGTTATATCTGCAATCCAAATAATGAGACCATTTCTTCCATTTTTGGGGGGAAACAAATAATTTGTATGAGTTTTTCTTTCATTTGTTTCAAGCAATAATGAACAAACACTCTGAAAATGGTAGGAAGGAGAAATAGCAGCAGGTCTTTGGCAAAGGCAACACCTTTAGTGGCTCTATTAATAAACTAATCAATCATATCAACATATCAAACACATCTACCTGCATACATAACATCAAACTAATCTACCTGCCACAAAGCTTGGAGAACTGGCCATAGCTTGTTTCATTTACTACCGTAGAAATGGTTGGTGAAGTTACTTAAAGGTCATGGGATGGGAATTAAGCTCAGAATTAAGAAGGGAGCAGTGCTTGGAAACAACCCTTTATCCATATCAGTAAACACTTGGAAACCATTTGATGAGGCAAGGAAGGAGGTTCAGGCCAGTTGTCACCTTCATTAATTGTTGGAGTTCTTTTTTCTGCCTTCTCCCCTTAGATGTGAACACAACAGGCTAAGAGAAACCCTGCTGTCACTGCAGTTTTCTTCAGGATAGGTATGAAGGCTAAAACAGACACACTGCACCTAGTGGCAGAGAAGCAGCAGCCTGAAATCCCAGTCTGTACAACAAGGTGGATGACCTAGCAGTCAAAGGGTTTCTGTGCTGATCCAGGAGTTGTAAAAGGCAATGTAATGGGGCAGACACTTCCCACACACCTCTTACACACTCAGATCCAAAGGGTCGATGTATCTGTCACACACACCAGGGTGCTGCTCACACCCCCATGGCTCTGGGAGAAAAAGGCAAATGAAATCCAGGAAGGCTGGCCCTGGCTCCCTTCCTCGCAGCCTGCCCATACCCATCCGGCCGTGCTTCTCTGCCTTGCTTCCTCCCCAGACCCTTATCCACTGACCAAGAAACAAACACCCACAGCAGGCCGCAGCATCCATGGCTATTGGTTCTGCCCAGAACCACCTTCCCACTGTCCTTCCCTCACCTTCTGCATCCACGGAGTTTCTTCAGTTTGCAAACTCTTTGGAGAAGCAACTGCTTGTCTGTGTATGGCACTAACGGACACCATTCTTGGCCAGCCCCAAGGCACAATTGGAATAGATGTGAATAACAACAGTAGTGACAAACATCAACATTAGTAATGACAATAATAATTATTATTGTTATTATTATACAGTCGACCAGAATGACTTGGTAATTATTTGCATAATTTGTATATAGAATTTGCATAAGCAGAATAAATGACTGTTCCCATATCCAGAGAAGATCTCAACCATAATGTTTTGTTCCCTGTGTGTGCCAGGGATTCCCACTGGTGCCAGTGGGAGATTTTATTCCTTACTTATTCTCAAAACCAATTGCTCTGATGACAGAAACCAGTGGGAGTCCCAATAACATGTGGCTTCATCCAGTGGGGTGCTGAAGGTGCTTTGCTACCTTTATCTCCAGTTAAGCTTTTTACTGATGGAGGTACTCAGCACTTTTCATAAGCGTCTCATGATGTACAGGATTGAGCTCAAGACAGCTGTCTTTAGGCTCTAACTATGCAAAGCTGAGTGGAGACTTTTTTTCTTCTTCTTCATTTTAATTGTCTATTTACAAAACAGATTCCAGCAGCTCAAGAGCATTTATGGCCTAATGGAGAAAGCCGCAGTGGGTGGCTTTTTGGCTCTCAAAGAGTGAGAGCCTCATCAGTGGCAGAGGGAGGAAAGTATGGATTATAGACACAAGGCAGGGCAAGGAGCACCAGGGAAGCAGGGGTGACTTACAGAGGTGTTTGCAGAGTGCTTTTCCAAAGAGCCTGGCAGTGCCTCCAAGCTGCCAGGCTCAGGAGAACAAACACTGTATTTCAATTTTGTGCAGAGAATAGACTCTAAGAGGCACCAAATGTCTGCAGCTACACGTGCTGTCATTCCAAGGGTGTTGGGCTTCTTGCAGAGTTTTTTAGTTCGGAAGCTCTTGCAGGCTTTGTCTGTGTCCCTGTGTGAGTGGTGTAGCCCCTGGCACATGACATTGGGGCACTTTGCTCCAAAGGCAGTGTGAAAATTTAGAAGGATGTTAAGGAAGGGCAGTGTTAAGGGTGGCAGGACAGAAGCTTCAGGTTGCCACAGAAGAGCCCTTCCAGGATTAGGATTTGTGGTTTAATGCTGTCCTGAATTCTCATATGTTAAGACAGTTTGACTCCCCTTGCAGACAAACAAGAATCAGCCTGAGAACTTAAAAATCTTCATTCAAACTCTCCAACACCCAGAAAGCTAACGGCCCCTCTCTGACCCTGCCGTCTGACCCCCACCCCGGGCAGGGAGCAGGGCTCTGCACAGGCACTCACTGCCAGCGCTGCCCTGCTGCTGTGCGCTACTGTCCTCCTGCCGGGGAGCCCAGCAGCGCCAGATGAAGGCATTGTGTAAGCCCCCTCATCTGGCTCAGCACCAGCTGGGTTAGATTATACTGCAGGCACAGGCATGTTTTCAGTGTTTACTTTCTGTCGAGTAGTCAGTACTCCCTTTTGCTTCTGGAACTGCTCTGGGTCTGTGGCTGGAGAGGAGCGTAACAGAGGAAAGGCTCCAATCGCTGCAATCTAAACACATTATTAAATATGGACATGCCAGATCTTTCAGGGATCTGGCCTTCCTGCACTTGTTTAACTTAGCTCTGGGCAAGTCAGAGCTTGCTTCCACTCCATGCAAATGTGTCTGCACAGAGGTGGGAATTTCATCTGCTTAAGTCTGAAAACTGACAGAAAAGATAACTCATTGCATGAACTTGATTTGTCTTTTGTCTCTGTAAAACTAGCTGACTTACCTTGATTGTGAGGACCCTCTACAGATTCTTAGAAAAGCTACTTCAAATTAATGATCCGTGATCATAAAGAAAAACCTTTCTGAACATAAACCCAGACCTACTCACAGCACCTATATTTTGTATTTATTTTATGGCCACAATAAGGATGATTTTGGGTCAGGGTTTTTTCATGCTGGCCAACCTTTTAACCTGGCTATTCAGCCACCTCGGTAATATCGTAATCACTATCCCTCTTAAATCATCAGCTGTCAGCCGTAGGGTTAGACTGGTTTTCAAAAAGGCCACTTTGCTACTGCTGTCCTCACCATTCATTCCCTTGGGGGATGTTTTGCTGTGTACCTTGAATCATTTGTTCTACCCAAGATTTTAGTTTGAATAGTGACAGATGATCTGGGAGGAAAGATGTTTCTGAAACATTATTCACCACCTTTAGATAACAGCGTGTGCCCAAGATTTTTATCTCTTACTTGTAAGTTCAAAATGCTGACTCACCTTTAGTGGGAGATGAAGGTAAGTAACCTGTACAATGACTATGGGGAAAACAAGAAATCCCTGTAGATTGTTCCCCATTTCTCCTCCTTTGTAAGTTCTCATACACACAGAGGTTATTGCCAAGGCCATACCTTCTTTTCTTGTAACTGAACAAAGAGCGTAGTGCCTCTAAATCAGAAAAGAATCTGTTTCCCAACTTTTTCTCTGAGTAGATATCCATTTTTCTGCTGCTCTCCTGGTAACAGCCTCATCTTCCAAAGGATAGCTTCTCTTCACTGAATTGCCAACTCCAGATTACCAAAACAGATGCCAAACTGAACTCAGATGTCCACACAACATTGTTTTTGCATTATACAAGATAGAGGCTGGAATGCGATTACATTCTTAGATTTTCTGTGTGAAAGAAGTATCTGTATTTGGGGAATCAGTCTTGAGGAGCAGGGGAAGGAAGCTTTTGTGTCCTGTATTGAAAGGCTAATCCTTAGGGCTTGATTTTGTGTGTAACTTCTTTTTTTGCACCTGCACAAAACTGAAGACATTTACATGTCTAGCTATTGTACCTGATTGCTAGCTAATTATGCATGTGAGAAGGGAGATGGGGGAGGGGGGAAAATAGATATAAAAATATTTTTTTCTTGATGTTTTAGGTAAACTGGGGTATTTATAATATAAAAACATTTACAATAGGAGACTATTGGCAGGAAAGTGAGAGGTATGGCATATGAATACCATTACAAATACCATGGCATCTGAACATAAGTGAAAACATGTTAAATATTCTCCCAGCCAGCCAAATTTCAAAGTAAATTAGTCTTGATTTTTTAATTCAAGCCTTCATTAAGGGCTGGAAAAGGAAATGTGTACGTGTTTAAACACTGAAGGTATAGCAGGTTATTTTGGTCATGGCTTTGTTGAGCAGGACTCTTTGCTCTAGGACTGTTTTGTTCTAAAACTCCGTGTCCTCATCTGAAACAGCAGTGTGTGGAGTACAGATTGGCTGTCCTTAACACTGCAATCACATCTTGATCCAAGACACTTACTAGAGGGAGAGAAAAGACAGAAAATATTGTATTAGGGCTCCCATATTTTTCTTACTCTAGAGAGGATAAGAAAAAGGAAGAAATGAGAAAGAAAATTTCTGTTTGTTCAGCAATGGAGTACACATCCGTGGGAGCTGAACAAATGCTTCCAAATATGCTCATCTTGTTTGGTGTTATGCAGAAGACATTTCCAGGGCTGCCAGGTTACTAACTCCTCATATCCATTTACTGTGGCCTGGAACAGTTGTTGCTTTCCATTTCAATAGTTATTAGTGCTTTTTCTTCAGTCATCAGCAAAGCTTGAAAGAAATACATTTTATTGGAGTTGGCAAGTCTGAGAACAGATGTGAGATCTCCCATAATCTAAAGGCAGGGAACCCATGGGATAGCAGTGTTCAGGATGGGGGTTGTTTTCTTCCAGAAAGCATTGGCTGTGTAAATTCTCAAAGTATGTGAGGTCTGCACACATTTCAGATATGCAAAAGGAGAAATGAAAGGTATTTTACTGAGTTTGGGTGCCTGACGTGTTATTCTGCCTATTGACACACTGTGAGCTATAATACATTTAGTCATGATATATTTATTTGCACTTGCTTGTGATGTCCATCCCAGATTGCACAGAGATCTTATAGTATCAACCCCCAAAAGCCAGACCCATAAATCACAGAGAACATCTGTTATTCCCTTGTGGGAAGGGTCTTAAAAGAGTGTCTTCTGAGCATCTCTGTTGTATGTCATTTATTACAAGTGGGCCCTCAGCCTGGAACAAAAGAGACCTCCTACATCCTCTTCCTGAGGCAGCAATTAACTGACCTCATCTTCCCACCCCTTCATCAGCCCCCACAATCAATTATATCAATCAGCCCTTCTGAAGAAAAAAAATGGGCAAACAGGTGGACCATTATTCTAAATCGTTTTGGTCACTTAGACAAAAAGTTCAACTCAAGTACTTATGCAACAGTGGCTGCATTTGTAGAGAAACTGATTCATGTAAGGGTATATGGACTCAAAGATCTTGTCGCTTGTTTGTTTTTTTTTTTTGGTTTTTTTTGTTTGTTTGTTTTTGTTTTTGTTTTTGTTTTTTGTTTTGTTTTGTTTTGTTTTGTTTTTTTCCTGAATACAAGTTTCCTGTGTGTAAAACAAAATTTCATAGAACTTTTGTGGTCTTTCCAATTTACTGGTTAGAGTTTATTCGTAGTAGTAATTCTTGATATCTGTTGCTGGCCTCTCAAAAAAATTCTCTTGGTAGTGTCACATAGCTCTTAATTACTGTCAGGATAAGAATGTGTGCATAAAGGCTGACTTCAGCTCGTGGGGTTAAAGAATAGTGTGGCAGAGGGCATCAGAATATGGTGAAGTGCACAGGACTGCTTTTGATCCCTGGACAGTCATGGACAACATGGATGATTATGTAAACCCTGTCATTCAGGTGGGAGAAGCAATTACACTCCTCCCTGGAAGAAGGCAGCTGAAACAATTGATGCTACTGTCCAAATCACTGTCCTTGGGGCAGGCCTTAGCTAAAGGAGAAGGGGAGATTTCCTGAATGGGAAATAAAAGTTACTTTAGTTATGTAAGTGCAGAAGGAGAAGATGAACAGAAAGTGTCATAGAGAAAAAAGGAAGATCGCTGACCACGTGATCTTGGGAGAAAGCAACAAGAGAAACAGGGTCCTTTGGACACCTAACTGACAGTACCTCCGTTTGAAATTCTGGACAAAGGAATATTTGTAGTGGTCTTATGAAAAATTACAGTGGAAAAAAAGAATATAAAAAAGCTGATTTCTTTCACCACTGGTATCACAACAAAAGTATAGCTGAGGTCTAAAGCACTAAGACAAATATATGATAAGCGTGTGAATGAAATTGTTAAAGAATATTCTCCAGATTTGAATTAGAGTAACCACTCCCATATATTTAGTTTCCTTTCTTATTTCTGTGCAATTGTCAGCTTACAATTAACTTAAGCTCTATGAAACTCCTCTGTATCAATAGAGCTGCATATAAGACTTTGTGTGCAGTGATAAACAGAAAACTGATACCGCACTGAGTATATTGTGCACATACACACCTTTGATACATACCATGCATTGTACTTCAGATCTCTAAGAAATGATGCAAAAATAATAAGTGTACAGTTTTGTAGAATTTTCCAGACAGTCAATCTTTTAGTAAAGTAATAATTTTACTGATTGCAGCCTTCTTGGCTGGCTTAGATGACTTCAATATTCAAAATGTCCTTTCTCAGCTTCCACTGTAAAATATCTAAAAACAGAAAAGTAGCTGTTTCTAATCTGATTGTTTTAAAGTCCATTCTGAAATCTGTACCCTGCCAAATGAGTGGCAAAACTCCAACAGACTTAAATGGAACCAAGATTTTATCCATGATCTGGATACTCTAAGGAATATGTTGTTGGTTGTGTAACTAAAGTCTCGGAACATTTTTAGTATGAACAAGCCTATCTATGTGCTTTATTTAAACTAAAAATCTAATGGAAATAGGGTCCTCAAATTAGAAGTTATCAATGCAGTTGCATGGTTACTGTACAGTTTTGGTATTTTTGAGCTGATGAACTGAAGCTTGCTTAAATATTTTCTGTTGCATTTGTTAAGTTGCATTATTGTTACTCATGCTGTTAGAGACCTCCGCTTCGCAGAAAACATCCAAGCTCTTATTTCCAAAGCACTCAATAACAGAGCAGATAGAATCATAGAATCATAGAATCATTTAGGTTGGAAGGGACCTCCAAGATCATCAAGTCCAACCACCAAGCCACCAGGGCTCCTAAGTTCTCTGCCAAAACAGATCAGAATCTGTCAGGGTTGGAAGGGACCACAAGGATCACCCAGTTGCAACCCCTCTGCCATGAGCAGGGACACCTCCCACTAGATCAGGCTGCCCAGAGCCTCATCCTGCCTGGCCTTAAAGACCCCCAGGGATGGGGCCTCAACCACCTCCCTGGGCCACCCATTCCAGGGTCTCACCATTCTCATGGGGAAGAACTTCTTCCTCACATCCAGCCTGAATCTGCCCACTTCCAGTTTTGCCACATTGCACCTAGTTCTGTTGTTACTTGAGATCCTAAAAAGTCCCTCCCCAGCTTTCTTGTAGGCCCCCCTAAGATACTGGAAGGCCACAATAAGGTCCCCTGGGAGCCTTCTCTTCTCCAGACTGAACAGCCCCAACTCTCTCAGTCTGGCCTCGTAGGAGAGCTGCTTCAGCCCTCGGATCATAAGTGTTATTACCCTATTTTATAGACATGGAAACAGAGGGGGCAAAGCATCCTTCTTCAAGAACTTCTTCAAGGTTCATGTGTTTTGTATCTTAAGCCTAGTCTGCTATGCAGTAGGCTGTACAACTTCCAGCTGGGTACTGGTGATTAGGTGTTTTTACAGCAAGATCTTAGTAATTCTTACTTTTTCCTAAGGTAAAGAATTGGTGCATGGCTGAAATGTCTATAAAATGCTAAAGCTGTTAAAACACACTTTTTGTTGTATGTCATCCAATTTGCAGCTGGGAAATGGTAAAATTTGCTTAAATTGAAAACACATGTCATGCTGGAAAGTAGGTAATGGAATTGCCACCTTTGTATGTTTGAGTCCTGTGACTTTTCTGCAATTTATACGATAACAAACCTAACTAACAAAGTTATTTTAGCCATTAGAGATCATTTTATTTGGCTTTACAAGAGTCTTTATGCTGGAGCTGGACAGGAAACATTTTTCGTGTCTTGTAAAAGCTTTCATGATTTCAAACCTGTTCCTGCTTAAAATTACGTGAACCTAGAGGCTATTAAAAATGCAGTGCAAAAGAAGCTCCTCACCCACCCCAGCATGGCATAAGTGGAAGGCCAGGTACTCCTTCAGAATATGGGAGGCTCAGCTTAGAGCAGGTAGTACTTTCTGATTTTCACAAGAAATTCCATACTTTATAACTGGTATAAATTTTAAGAAAAAAAAAAAAATTCAATGAATTTGATTTCCTTGATTAAAAAAATATGTTTAAAAATTTCTGTCAAAAACCCCTTTGTATTTTCAACAAGCATATTGTGGCTGAGATATGTCTCCTAAGAGAATATGGGCTGAGACATTTTCTTGCTCTCTCCATGCAGAAATGGACTCATTTTTGGTATTTATTTTATGAATCACAACCAGCCACCCTTAAAGTGTGGATTCAAAAAGTGCTCTGAGAAAAGCCTGTGACAATGTAACACAGTTTCTCCATTGCTGTCCTTCCCTTTTCTTCTTTTTCTGCCGCTGTCTCACTGTACTTGTTAAATGTCTTTAAAGCAAAGGTTTTGCATTTAGCTTTAAACCAACGTGTCTTAAGTATTTTATTTTCTTTGCCTGTATTTTAAACTTTTCTTTTAAACCTTCACTGTCACCTTCCAGAATTTCTTCCAGTTTTATTTTACTTTTTTCTCCCTGTCATCTTTTCCTCTTTCTTACTATCTCTGCTTGTCATTCCCTGTAGGATAGGAAATGGCTGCAGGCCAAAAGTCAGAGAGCAATCATAAAAAGCTATCAAAGGATGAGTAAAAGATGATAGTAAATATGATAGTGTTGTCTTCTGAAAGCATAATGAGAGCACCTACCTGCCTTGCCTGACTATGGACAAGGATATCATTGGGAGTGTTAGAAGGACAAAACTGTATACTCTATTCAGTGAGACACATTACTAATTCTAAGTGATCACTAATTACATCTTGTAAATAAAAAAATATTCTCTGAAATTTTATGGAGTTAAAAACCCTATTACCAACAATGAAGAACTCCAGCTTTGATGGAGACTTTACTTTGAATATGAAATAATAGCAGGAAGATAAAATGAATTTATATTCTCCCCTCAGCCTACTTAACACCACCAAAAGTGGTGACATGCCCTCTGCTGATGTGATGAACTAGCAAAGTAGTGCAGCATCTGTCCCCTGAAATTCCCTTGCTACTTCAACTTGTATTTGCATCTTTCTGTGTATTCTCTGTTTTCTACAAAACGTCACTTGACCATAAATAAAATAAAGTCAAAAATTATTTCCTTAATCCATCAGTAATGTTCACATTTTAATTTCCTTGAATTTGACTTGATGTTTGTTGTCTAATTTATTCTGTTTCTGCTAACCAGTACAATCTGCCATTTTGTATGTTAAAGGACATGACATTAACAAAAACCTCACACTGAACCATTGTCCTTTCTCATTATTTTGGATGCTTTCCAAAGACCGCTGTTTACCAGCAAGGATGGGCCAAACACCAGGCACACAAAGGAAAACATTATGAACCTGTGTGCATACTCATAATTGTTGGTTCTCTGGCTGAAGGAGGACAAGAACTGGCAAGGAAGATCTGACAAGTGTAGAGCCATGGATGCAATTATAGAAATGTAGTTTTTCACAAAGTAGTTTTTCACTTATAATGCTAGAAACTTTACGTTGTTGAACAATTATTATGACAGGAAACATTTGAAGTACACTAATAATCACCTTCGCTCACTGCCCAAGAGCTTAAACAAGCCTCTAGTAAAGTGAACCAATTTGCTGAACAAAATTTGCTTCTTTCTTTCTGCATTGTTTGTATTTTATTGTTACCATAGTTATTGCCATCTTGATTAGTCCCGTTGCTTCTGCTTTTCCATGGTCATGATAAAAATCAGATCCTCTTTAAGATTTCCCATTGTAGGAAGAATTTCTTGCAATTCAACCTCAGAAGGGTCTCCTTCCTTTTGCTGCGCTTTTACTCCCATGTACATTTCAGACCCATATCTCAATGACACCACGTATCTTTTACAGCCAAATATCACAGCTTTAGCAACTACAGTTAAAACCAATAGGTCACACTGGAGAGGAATATTGCTGTATCATGCATTTCTGTGTCATGTATCTTCAAGTAAAATACTGTTGATGCTTATGCCATACCACCTTCCTTGTTCTATATTTGTACAATGCCTAAACCACTGGATTTCTATCTGTGGTTGAAATGTCTGGACGACACCACCACCACAGTAACAATCTTACTCTGTCTTTGATACCCAAATGTCAGACATTTCTGTGATAGCCACCAAGCAGTATACTAAAATTTGTTTAGGCAACTGCTAGAGTGCCAACTGTATAGCTAATTTACTTAACTAGAAAAAAATATTACACTGTGGATCTGCCTCTTCCATACATAACTCATTACAATTTGCTTTCCCATTTAGGATCTGGTGAGGCAGAAATAACTGTACATGAGTGTTACCTTCTAACAATGTCTATGGGACAAACCAATCTCTTGACACGATCGCCTTAAGAAGTCAGTGTAGGGATCTAGTAATTTTATGTGCTTAATAGAGTTAGCCTTTTCATAAACTTACATCAGAACTGTATTCACTATGTTGGTGAATGTTTTGACATGACCTCATGCTGGAAGCAGCTCCTTGATTAGAGTGATTTCTGGAAAAAGTTTGTGTTCTGCTTGAATACATTTCTCTTTTTTTTCCCCATCATTATGCTAGAGGTGTGCTTCAGCTACAAAGACTAGATCTGCATTCAAACTTCTCCAAAGTTGGGGAGTGTTTGATGTCTGAGGGCAAATGAAGGTTCTGCACAAAATAAGGTTACAGATGAAGGCACATAGCAGTTACTATAAGATGTAGGATGAAAATTCCTTAAAAAACACTGATGCTCTTGTTCTTTACTTTGTTTATGGCTCTAGGGATGAGTTTCAAGAGGCAAAAGAGTGGAAATAGGGCAGGATATGTCTCTGTTGGGCAGCCTGCTGTCCCAGATGTTCTTCCAGAGCTCTTTGTTTATATATGCCCATGTCTGATTTTCTGCCACAGTAAAAAAAAAAAATATTCCCACAGAAAGCAAATATCCTCATAGTCTCTGGAGGCAAAAGCAATGCAGTGCATCAAACTATGGCTTTGAAGTCCCAGTGAAGGCTAGAAAATGAGCTTAAAGCAGAATTGACATACAGACTGGATGAGAAGTCAAACATCCATGAATCCTGCTGGCTGCAGCTCTTGCTGCTGACACTGAAGGAGAGTGGCAAGTTCATGGCAAGATGTGGTGGCAATGACTGGAAAGGGCCTGAGGATGTTGTGCAGAACCCTTAGCAGCTGAAAGGAGTCTTGGGGATGAAGTCCTGAAGGGAATACCGAGACAGGCATGAACAAGATAATAAAGGATGCAGGATACTATATATTACTAGATAAATCTCATTGTGACTCTAGCTTTAACCGTGCATTAACATCCCCAACATGTGCAAACATAGCTGCTTTTACTCCTTTTCATATTAGCAATGTAAGCAGCCTGGGTGACTCTACATCTTATTCCTTCATTAGAGTTATACTTCAATGGTTGTTTGATCAAAGAAGGGTTGAAGTTGGAAAGGACCTCTGGAAGTTATCTCATCCACCCCCCATGCTCAAGTAGGGCCACCTGTAGCCAGGTGTAGCCCAGGACTATGTCCAGATGGCTTTTGAATATTTCCACAGATGTAGACTCCATAATCTTTATGTGCTCAAATCAGCCTCATAGTGAAAAAGTGTTTCCTGATAATCAGAGGGCACCTTCTGTGTTTCAGTTTGTGCCCATTGCCTCTGGTGCTGTCACTGGGCATCACTGAAAAAAGCTTGTTTCTCTCTTCTTTGCACCCTTCCATCAAGTATTTATATACTAAAATGATCCCCCCCAAACTTTGTTTTCTCCAGGCTAAACAGTCCCAGCTCCCTCAACCTTTCCTGGAGAACTAAAGTTCCATCTTCGGCAAAGAAGTTCCAGTCCCTTAACCATCTTAGTGGTTCTTTGTTCTCTCCAATATGTCCATGCTTCTTGTACTGGGGAGCCCAGAACTGGTCACAGTACTCCACCTATCGCCTCACCAGTATTGAATAAAGAGGAAGGATCACCTTTCTCAACCTCTTGGGCATACTTAGTCTAAGGCAGCCCAGGATACCATTATCCTCCTTTGCCCTAAGGCCACATTGATGGCTCATGCTGTCCTGCTAATTATGCTAAAAACTTATTTCAGATGAAAGCTCCATCACCGGTCATCTAGCCACCAGCTAGACCACAACATCAGGCATTGCTCTCTGATTGCTCAGGAGAAGCTCTGTTCCACACAAAGTTGTCCTGATGGTTCTGGAAAGCATGCTCAGCTCTGCCACGCTGACATGCATGCAGAAAGCACTGTCTTTGCCAGGATTTAAGCTCAGGGCCGAGTCTGGGCTTCCTGGTGGGACTGTTTGGACCTCCCTGGTTGTATGTACAGGCAGAGAACTCCACTTCGCAGTATCTGCTCAGCTGCCTCCAGTTATGGCAGAGAAAAATCAGCTTCCTCTGTTTATGTCAGAGGCTTGCAAAAATCCCAATTTTCTGCACAAGCTAGCTCATAGGTTTTGTATATGATTTGCACATTAGTTACCCTCTTTTGGTATTCATACCTGAGAATGGGATTAGCTGCAGTCCTATCAAAATCACTGAGCTCTAAAATAGTTCCACATGGCACAAAAAAAGCCCCAAGTGACAAAGCGTGCATTATTTTCCTCTCCCAGAGGGGCTGGAACAAGCCATACTGAATGACATGTCACATATTAAGAACAACTTTATTTTTATCCTGATGGAATTCCAGGAAGCTAACTCCAGTTCCCTCACACTGACTGAAAAGCATGACATGTCCTAATAGCTACAGGCGGGACAAGGCAAGTATGTAAAAGGGACATTTAATTAGATGTTCCAGAAGGAGCTGAAGTGTTGTTACATAAATGGCCTGTTTCTGACAGGCTTGAAGGTATCTAATGATTTATAACACCAGAAGAATTTTGATATATTCCGTCTTGAAAGACTGTAAAGTTTATGACACAGATCATTATAAGTTTCTTTAGTGAGGCTTATTGGAATTTAAACTAAATTCAAAAGAATGTTACAGGTCATCTTAGCCTTTAGACAAGCTCCAATTGTTTGAGTAGGACAATATCTCCAAGTTTTCTTTCAGTCCTGCAAAAAAAGTGGAAATCCACATCTTAAATATGATCATGTGGTTGTTCTAATTCATGCTTTAGAATAATTGCAATTTATTCTCTTTGCAGAGTGCAACACCTACGCAAGCATACTCAGTGAGCAGGGCCCCACTGTTCTCAGCATGCTGCAGCTAGATCTTCTGTCTCGTGTGTCAATGTGTTTGGTGTTTGAACAGTTTACACAGTGTATTAAGGTGAATGCAAAGATCATCATTGTTCTGACCAACAACATTTGGAACTGTTTTATTGAATTCTACTATTCTGCCTCTTAGATTTCCAGCTACATGTGTTTACTACAAGCCTTTCTTGAAATACAGGATTTTTAATTGTGCCTAGCAGCCCAATTTAAGTGCCAATCAGATCCTCAAAACATGTGACCCAGGAGAGATTTTTCCCAGTGCAGCACAACTATCAGATATTTCTGGGAATATGTGAACAGGGAAAAGCAGTTTGGAAATGAAAAGCAATCCAGTGGCCAAAAGCTTCATCCAAACTTCTTAAATAATTTAATTTGGAAAGCTGCTCCAACCAGATGGGTAAGATGTTATATCACATTATTTTCTTGTCTTTTTGAAAATAGCTAATAGAAACACCAAGGTTCTTAAAACAAAATTTAGTATGCAAATCTTCATCTAGGGGAAGCATTTAGGTGTTGTGATACAAAACTGTGTAATTATCCCAAAACATTTCAGACATTTAAATGTCAGGACTAGGAGGTGCTAAATGCAGTTAATAATGCTATAATGTTTTCTGAAGGACAAAAAATGTAAAAGAAAAAATAATTAGTTAACATAATAATAAGGCTTAGCTTTTAGCAGCCTCCTTACATCTTCAAAACATTGCTAAATTATTGACTAATTGATACCAGATCCTCCACACTCCAGCTCAGTGCAGAGCCACGGGGAGGATGCCAGCAGAGTGCTGTTGTTGGCAGGGTAGGTAGGCAAATGTTGCAATGTGAGTGGTAGGAAGTAGCAGTATTACCATATACAGCACAGTTCCAGGCCCTCCGAGTACTGGTTCTAGCAGCAGTAACCTTGCCTTCGAAAGGATATAATTACTCTTATGGGGTTGCCTTACATGGAAACCAAAATGATATCAAGCTTTAAAAATTAAATTATGCAGCAAGTCAGAGGAGGACGGATTTGTTCTCAATAGAACACAAGAGACTACTTGCTTTGGTGACCTAATTGCTGCAGTTTTTTTATAAAAAATGATTATGATAGCTGATTAAAAGGAGCCAGGGAGCATATTCACATTTGCCAAGAGCACACAGCAAATCAAGCTTTATGACTTGAAATGAACTCGGTGCGTTGTCCAGATTAAATTAAGAAAGGAGGTCACTGAAGTGAGGAGTTTGGAAGAGCACTTGAAATTGGAAGTATGAGAAATGAACAGCAGAGCTGAAAGGAGAAAGGTATAAGGGAGGCAGAAGCCATTTTTTGCTCCTACCATTCATTTTCTTCAGAGGTTAATGAGCAGAGAGAGAGGAAACACGAACAAAAAACCCCAACAACCTACTCTATAAAACTGCATTAAAAATATAATAATGAGAGTGAGTGGGCAGTGACGGGAAATCTTTGGCACACATCTAACCAGTGCTGCACAGGATTGCTGCTGTGCCCAGACACCATCAAGGGAGCTCATTTTGTTTTCTGCTTGAAAGAAACACGCCACAAAAAATAAAACAAAATTAGATGATTCTGACACAGAATTAACAGGGGCAAACAGCAGCTTTTCTATAACATACATAGGCTTTCGAAGCCCAGTGGTACGTTCTGTGTTTATAGAGAAAAAGTGAAAAAAAAAAAAAGTTAATGATGAAGCCAACAAAGGAGAGTTCAGTACAACATTGTTGACTGTTGCGTTCTGGGAACCTCAGCCTTCCTCCGGCTGTATAGGCAGGATCTCCTTACTTGAAATAGGGAGGATTTAGGCATATAAGGGTTGGAGCCCTTCATCTGAGGTCCACATCTGCACAAGGCACTCCTATATCCTCAGCTCTCAAGATAACATATTCCTCTGACCAACTCTTCAGTGTAGCATCCAGAGATGATTTACTGTCTAGATGTATTTTCTCCTCATTGACTCTGAGCAAGTTTAACAAGAATGAAAAACAAACTACTAACTTTTGTTTGTCAGGTATAGGGCATTCTTCTGATGACCACTTGCTTGATATAGAATGATATAGGCAGAACAGCAGCCAGACTCCTCCCTTCACTACCACATGACACACCAGAGATCCAAAGTGCCAGACAGCCAGAGGGAGGAACAAGTCAACACACTCGCCCACCACCATGGACACAAAGAAGGAAGCAAGCCAGCCAAGGCACCAAACCACTGGCAATGGTAGCAGCCAGGCCGTTAGCCCAGTTCTACAGTAAGGAATCAGAGACAGCTTCATATTCCAGCCCTAGCATCTCTACACATCATGAGGAGTCAGGGAGACATTCCAATATGCAAAGTCCCCACGCAACACGCCCACTGTATAAACAAACCCCCCAACCCCACTGCAAGCACAGTCAGCTCTTATAGAGGTGGCTTCTTGCCCCACCTCCATGTTAATGTGGCAGGAGGGGGCACCTGCTGGTGATCTCCTAACCAGTTCCCACCCAAGGCTGGCCAGTCCCTGGGTGAAAACCAATCAGGAGGGGCTTTCTTGCTTGGTTGTGGACATCATCCATATGCCAACCCTGATTCAGGGCTGGGGGTTTAACCCCAGCAATTCAGGCGTGTGACTCACAAGTGACATCACTAAGTTATCATGCAGAGCCAAGAGCCTGCTACAATTGGAAAACAGGGGAGAAATAAGCAGGTGAAAGCTCTTACCCTCTAGTGTGATTGGTGCATGGCTACGTATTTGTGACAAGAAATCCTCCCTTGGCATTGTAGTCCTATATCTCTTTGCTGCTTTCCCACCTGTCAGCTGTGTGGCACACCTCAAGGGCAGAGGAAGACCCTGCTCACAATGGAGCTATGGAGAGGCACTTGTCTGGGAGACAGGAGTGCACCTGTCTCCTCCTGCATAAGGGAGGCACCTTATGAGATGTTGTTCCAGCTCTTCCCAAGAGATTTAGTCTCCTGGCACAGTAAACTGTAGTGTTTCAGGTTACCTTTCCAGGGCTGGTGAGGGAAAGATTTAGCTCGGAGTACTTTGTGTCCTTCTTCACTCAAACCACGTGAAGAATACTAAAGATCTCTTCCGCAATTATATACACACATATATATGCGCACCACTGGTATTTGCCCATTAAATTGCCCATTGCCATTAAATAATTTTGCTATGATTCTTGCTATGTGAAAATGTTTCAAAAGCAGATTTAATGGCATGCAAATACCAGCTAAGTAGGTTAACAGTCCCCAGTATAAGAATACGTTTGGTAACAGGAGTGGTATCATCTTTTGGTGCTTAGAGAATGGAGAAGCACATGAAGCTCCTGACAGACTCCTCCGCTTTCTATAGTGCTCTGCACTGAAGGTTTGTTGTGGAATGTGGTCTCGTTAAACATTTTTCATGGACCTTTCCTGAACCTGGGCTGAGTATTTCAAAGGTGTCTATGGGAGTTAGCTTTTTCCCACAGATGCGTAGTGGAAGTTGTTTTTTATACTTCTGAATGTCTCTCTATGGGCAATTAATGGCAGCTGCTTAAAAATGCTATTGAAACTTAATCAAATAGGCAACTTGCTATGTTAAAAAATACATAATGGAACCATGACATCTGTAATGAGGCTTTTCCATTAGTTTGTATGACTTCTGTTATTTTGTGAAATATGCCCTGTCCATTACAGATTTTTTTATGGAAAGAGGGAAACTTGGCCAGGGCCCCAAGGTTATTACTCACTGTATTCAAAGGGTACTTGGGGGATCTTTAACTTCCAACTGAAGAGCTGGCAGAAGGACAGTAGGTTTAACATCTTCCGAAGGATGACACCTCTAAAAGTGCCCACACGCTGCTTATTACTGCAGTACGCTGGATGGCAGCCAAAGTCCCAGTATGGGACTTGAACCCACAAGTGGTTGGCTGTGAGACAGACATGCTACCCACAGAGTCACAATGACACCTAGTAGCATCTTAATTTAATAGACCACTCTTCTCAATGGCAGTCTCTTGTCTTTCATTTTTATGGTCTGGATCACCAAAAGTTTGTTTTTCACTTCAGCATGCACTTACGGAGAATGACACTCTGCTTTCCCTTCCTGTATTTTTGTTGGCAACTATGAACAATATTCTTTTCAATAATTGTGTCCATTTAAAAATAAACAAAAATTGAACATTTTATCACCAGTTCCTCTAAGCTTCTTGAAAAGTTACATCCAGAAAAATCTAACTTGCTTTAAAAATAAGCTGGGGAAACATCCAAGTCCACAGAAGGCCACTGCAGCCATGAATAGTCATACCTTTTCAGATGTTTTCATAGATGTAAAAACTGAAGACATACAGCCTCAAACACTTAAGCCAAAATTTTCAACACCGAAAGACTTTCTTTGCTCTTGCATTTGAAAGTCAGATTTGAGATACCTTATAAATGCATCGTTAATACTTTCTGAAAATCAGGTCTCTTCAAGGTGCCTCAAGCTGACCCCAAAATATCAGGAATGAAAACCACCAGTTAATTTCAGGCATCTAAATTGTGGCATACGAGTCCTTCTGTGACGTGTCTCAGTGTTTGAATTTGCAGCAACCAGGTGACAGACCTGGAAAAA